>NW_020837948.1:55325488-55458993 GCF_003676395.1 Aethalodelphis obliquidens | reverse complement strand
GGGCCTCTCACTGTTGTGGCCTCTCCCGTTGCGGAGCACAGGCTCTGGACGCGCAGGCTCAGTGGCCATGGCGCACGGGCCCAGCCGCTCCGTGGCATGTGGGATCTTCCCGGACCGGGGCACAAACCCGTGTCCCCTGCATCGGCAGGCGGACTCTCAACCACTGCGCCACCAGGGAAGCCCGAGAGACTCCTTTTTAAGTGTTTTGGTTGCAGGCAGGAATCAAGTCATATCGCTTTTATTTCAAAACATAAACTGTATGAAACTGTCCAATAAAATTAATGTTTGCTGCTACTTATTCTCTGTTCCTTGGTGAATTATTAAAGTCAAGCAGTGCAATTCTCTCATTAGTTATAAATGGCCCCAGAAGGCTGATTTACATCCATCGAGGGGCACTTATTTCTGATAAGTATTCTTATTAATGATATAACATCTTGTTTTGTTAAGATCATTTGAAATGATTCAAATGATGTTTAAAAATCCAACACTCCAACCCAACAGCCTGGTGATGAAGCTGCTGAGCTGACATAAATTTAAAGCAATTTTCAATTTTACTCGGTACCATCAGTGAGATCATGGACGGATAGAATTTTTTAAACTTTTTTTTTTTTTTTAAATTTTGGTCTCAGTGGTGTCAAAGGCAATATTTTACCAAGGTTCGGTAAAACTGATCTGATTACAATGATAATCACAGATAGCAAAGGCCTGGGCGGGAGAGGTTCTGGTAAGACAAATTATTTGGCGGTCAACCACATAGATCCTAAATTGCAGACATGGGCTGCGAGAAGAAAGCTACGTCAACAAGAACACCACTCACAAACACGCCCAGTTTCACTTCTCCTAACTTCCTGATCTTTGTTCCAAAGTGCCTTTTAGCGGAGGTGGCCATTCACAAAAGCAAGGGCTGAACTGTATTCAGCCTCTGTGATACGAGCAAGAAGAAAAGCGCAGCCCTTCTAAGGCCACTCTGTGTAGGTGACTAACGAGCTGATGACTGAGGTGTGCACACACAGACGCACCGACGCACCTCCCACCCCCGCCAAGAAGCCAAGGGCCCAGAGGCTTCAAAGAACAGAAGCAATGGACTGCTGCGGTTCTGGGTGACTGCACCAATTCTGCAAAAATAGCTCTTATTTTTTCCCAGGACCCAGAATATTTGATTTCTGGATTTTTCCTCTGTCCTTATCTCGTTAAGTCCCACCCTTCTTTGAAAATAATGCTCATAAAACATCTGCTGAAACTAAAGCGCTTATAAAGGAGTCACATATTGTGGGCTTCCCAAACTGGAGAATTTCTATTAATGTGTATTGTTGACCTTTGTTTATCACGGTGATTAGCAACTGCTAACTTTTATTGAATTAGGCACTGAAGCTCTAAAGAGGTAAGACAAGGTAGGTGCCCTTGCCCAAGATGTGACAGTCCAAGGTGTGTAGGGGACACACTGGGTAATGGTGGGGGGAGGGAGAGGGAGGACACAAAGATACTCCTACTGGCCTCATGGAAACATCATTAAAGTTGGAATCAGGAAACAGAGACTTAAGGTGGACCAAGGCCAAGTGGAGCGTGACTAGCCACTGAGAAGTGTGCTGTGGTGGGCAGGGCAGTACTAGATCAGGGAGAACACTGAGGAAAACACAATGAGGTTTTATTAGGAGTATAATAATTGGGAAGTAAATCTACCGTTAGTTCAAACGGGAGAGTCGCAGCTGGGGTGGGGAAAGGCTGGAATTTTTCTGTTTCTGTTGGATAACCCTGGATGGTGGCATAAAAACACTTCTTAAACGAAATCTAAAGGGCTGGATCATGCTGACATTGCTTATGCTCTGAGCAAAACAGAAGTGGCTGATAACCCTCACGTCTTTTTGGTGTAAGTAGAAATGATGGCTGAAAGGGTGAACGACAGCTAAGCCAGGCGTATCTGCTATTTAGTATGACGAATTTTAAACAGAAGAATGAAAATTAACCTTATTTTCTAACAGTCCCTTTACCCAAATTCACTATTTTTTTTTTTTTTAAATTTATGGCTGAGTTGGGTCTTCGTTGCTGCGCACGGGCATTCTCTAGTTGCGGTGAGCAGGGGCTACTCTTCGTTGCGGTGCACGGGCTTCTCATTGCAGTGGCTTCTCTTGTTGTGGAAAGCGGGCTCTAGAGCGCAGGCTCAGTAGTTGTGGCTCCTGGGCTCTAGAGCGCAGGCTCAGTAGTTGTGGTGTGCGGGCTTAGTTGTGGTGCGCGGGCTTAGTTGCTCAGCTGCATGTGGGATCTTCCCGGACCAGGGATCGAACCCATGTCCCCCTGCACTGGCAGGCGGATTCTTAACCACTGCGCCACCAGGGAAGTCCCCAAATTCACTTTTTAGCTTACAGGATTATTTGTGAACTTTTTATAATGATTTCAAGGAACTAGGATGACCTTTAAGTGAGTCTGGCTTTCTGATCCAAATTCGATCAAGAAAGAAACTCCCAGGACACACGGAGTTCGACAGCTTTAAGAGATAAACACGCTCCTGACATGAAGCCCAGACGGTTTTAGGAGGCTGGTGTGCTTTGCCCTCTTCTGCCTCTGTTTCAGAGCGTGATACCTTCTGGTCCTTAAAAAAACACTGCTCGTGAAACTCTTTATCATTCATAGAAACAGTTTGTACTGGATAGAGTAAATATGTATTAACTCGGCTCAGGAAAAAAATAAATGACCACTCTAGGGGAAGAGTCTGTGAGTCTAAAGTGTGATCCCCAAAAGGAATTTGCAGCCCTTTTTTCAAGCTGTCCTTTCCCACTAAATCCTCTCTCAGTTCCTGACCACGTGGGACCTTTTCAGGAGAGGAAGGAAGGGGGTTCCGATGGATGTGGTTAAGAAAACTAAAAGTTTTTCATTTTATGTAAGACATTCGATGGCTATGGGTGCCCTAATTTCCTCATCAGAAACAAAGCAAGGGTGAAGCAGGCTGGCTGGTAGTATTCATTCCTCAGAAACCATATGATCTCATTTCTGAGAGTGAAAGATCACATGCACATACAGTGACTTCTGAAATCTGTTCACGTGCCTGGTTTGGAACCAGTGCTGTGACACCAAAATGATGACTCCCCATCCTCAGAGGGGTCACAGGCCAGCGGGGCGACAGCGAAGTCAGCGGGTGGGCCCAGCACAGAGCAGTTGGTGCTACGGAAGCAGTCAAGAGGGGCGCACTGTTCTGCCTGGAGGCAGAGGAGGCCATGGGGACAAGTGCTGAGCACATGGCCTGTCAGGGTCAAGGTCATCCCTCGAGGCTGGCAGGGGCAGGGTGGGGGGCGGGGAGCAGAAACATGGCAGGAGGAGAGTGCAGGAGCCATCCTGGGAGGGACTGGATAGGTCATGTTTGGGATTTCTGAACTCCGTGTTATACATTATGATGAGGGGCCCCTATAGTAGTTTCAGCATAAAAGTGACAAAATCCGACTTGCATTTTAGAAAACTCATCTCTAGGACACCTGTGATGGAAGAAATATTCACATACTGAGGTACAGGGAAGTCATTCTGGCTTATACATCATTTAACTCGAATTTTATGCTAACTAAAACAGCCTGCTGGTGGTCTATCAAACATACATTGTACATCTGCTTGAATTATTAAAGAAAAGGGCATGTTGACCAGAAGTAAAGAACGTCCATGTTAAAAATAAAGATTAAATGCCTCTCCTCCTGGGATGCCAATGCTGGTATTCCTTCCATGATAAGACTCCCTTCCCAGACGCCAAGGCCATACTGACTCGCTGTGTACACACGGATCTGGGTTTTTTTGGCTTTTCTTTTAAAATCTTGAAGGAATGTATCTCTGACTTGTTTGATGCTCTCTGTTCTGACAAGAGAAAAAAAAACTGTGCTGAAAACCATGCTTCTCCAGGGCAGTTCCTCAGGGTTACCCGAGAGACTGTGGGGCTATCCTCCTCAGTATAGCTCAAATAAAGCTCTTTCCCATTCCTGTTACAGACTGTTTGTCGATTATCTCCATGGACACTTTCGAGGGTTAAGCAAGTAACGGATGGAATAAACCTGTCCCGAGCGAGTGTCTGCGTGTACCCCTTGCACACATGCACGCAGAGCTGCACCAGAGCTACGCACAGGCTCAGTGGGAGCTGGGGACCACCAGGTTTGTTCAATGGGGGCAGCGGCCCCCTCCATGCAGCGGATTGCTGCCAGCGATGTAGAAAGGGGCACATCTGTAGCGCCAGGAAGGCCAGTTAGGAAGCTCTGGCAGGGATCCAAGCGAGGAAGGGTAAGGGCCAGAACTACTGCACTGGAGGGGGCAGGTTCGAGAAATGTTTAGGAGGGGCAGTAAGACTCAGAGAGTAACTGGACCTGGAGGCTACTGGGAAGAGGAGTCAAGGAGGATTCCCAGATTTCTGTACAGCTACTTGAATGTTTCCACTCCCTGGAGTAGGAATATGGGAGGAGGGACATGTTGGGCGACATCACGAGTCTAGTCTGGGTGGAGAAGAAGCTGAGGTCTGTGCGGACGTACACGAGGCACTGGGAGCTCTGGGGTCTTCCGGCGTAAGGGCTGCAAGGGGCATGGATGAGATCTCCCAAGTGACTCTGTGAAGAAGACAGGAGGAACAGGACGTCCCCTGGGCATAGGAGAAAACTGCCAAAGGGATGGAGGAGCAGGCCAACGGGGAAGACAGAGGGGACCACGTGTCCTGGAGGGCAAGGCGGAGGGAGATGGGCGCCGGTCCCCAAGGTCCGCAGAGACCAGGGCCTACAGGGCTGTTCACGACCCAGGAAACACAGAATCCTAAAAAGAGGTAACGAGACGGCTCAGCAGGAGCCGGTCAGTCTCACTGTGGCCTGAGATACACTTCAAAGTGCTGTGCACTGCATTTTAGCTAGATCCTCAATTTCCCGGCCCCAAGCATTTAATTAAATGCAAAAAAAGTCCCAAGGAGTACCTTATCTGAGGAGTCATTACAATAAACAGGCAGTTAGCACAAGGTCAAGATGAGGACGAATGTGAACAATACAGCGCTTCGAGACTGCTGGGGGCGTGAGGAGGGGTGCTGGGGAAGGAAACGGGCCGGACAATGCACAGATGTGGAGGTTTTCGCTGCCAGGAGTATCAGACAAACAGGAAGACCTTAAACTTCTCCAACTGGGAACGCTCAGTTTTGCCTGCTGAGCAGAGGGGCTGAGCACATGGCTGGAACACAGAAACAGAAGGTTGTGATTAAGGCTGCGAGGACTGCTCCACCCGGAACCTGCAGGCAGCCTAGGCCCCGCAGACCCTGCTCCCCAAGCCTGAGCCCTCCCCAGCTGGTCTATGGGGCTTTGCGCACATGGCCTGTGGGACCACAGGAGCCTCACACACGCGTGAGACCCAAACGAGGCCAGGACACCAAACTTCAGAATTTTAAAACTTTTTGCTGACGTCTAGCAGAGAATTTATGTGTACGAAGCCTCTAAGTGGGAACCAAAGAAAAAACTCTGATGTAATTATCCAAATGGCATGCTCTGCTCCGATAACCCAATCACAACGGAGGTATAGGAATTGTTAGCCACCCTTTTGCATTTCAAAAGTTAGGAAGTTCACAAAACATAAACAGTTATATATATTTTCTCCCTATTGAGAAATTTAAAAATATTTTTTAAAACTATGCAAACGAGGAATATTTCTTTTTTTTTCCTTTCTAGTTCTCCAATTGCTATTGCCAAAAAACTGAGCTTTTCTATCTCCCGAGGAA
Source organism: Aethalodelphis obliquidens (assembly GCF_003676395.1). Lineage (NCBI taxonomy): Eukaryota > Metazoa > Chordata > Mammalia > Artiodactyla > Delphinidae > Aethalodelphis > Aethalodelphis obliquidens. The sequence goes on along the minus strand of NW_020837948.1, from coordinate 55,453,283 downwards.
TATTTCTTGAAATAACTGAAGTTTCAGAACATCACCTGGTTGGTATCCCTGAACCGTTAAACGCAAATGGTCTGCTCTATCGATAACAGGGTTTCTCAGCACTAGCACTTGTGACATCTGGGGCTGGATAATCCTTTGTCCTGTGGCTGGAGGATGTTTAGCAACATCCCTAGCCTCTTCCCACTACATGCCAGTAGCATTCTCCTAGTTGTGACAATAAAAAGTGTCTTTAGATGTTGCCATATGTCCCTGAAAGACAATTCTGCCCTAGAAGGTACCCACTTGTGGTTAAGACACAGGACGTAGACTGAGATGAGATTCAAGTCCTGGCAAATGGCATATACTAGCAGAATAAAGCTGGGCAAGTAACTAACTTCCCTGTGCCTCGATTTCCCCAGCTGCAAAATAGGGATAATACTATCTACTTCATGAGACTGATGTGAAGATTAAATGGGAAAATTAATGTCAAATACTTGGTACAGAGCCTGACACACAGTAAGCTTTTAGTAAATGGCAGTAACGATACTGTTAAAAAAGAGAGTTGTACTCCCATGACCTTGGAAGACAGAATTGAGCAGGTCATTTGTTTGTCCATCCGGTAAGAACAAGCTGCCCACATAGCTCACGTCTAAACAGTCTCTACAAGGGCACTTACGGCTAGAATGTTAAAAACACAACTACTATGGTACTAACCTTGAGAAAATCAAGTTGCTTTAATCCCTGTGGGGATGAAAGGGGGGTAGGCATACACGGAAAAGAAAAGAAAAAAAAAAAAGCTACAGACCAAAGGGAAACAGCCTGGCACAAAGAGAAAAAGGTAAAAATTGACACCTTTAAAAAAACGACTTTGGGGGCTTCCCTGGTGGCGCAGTGGTTGAGAGTCCGCCTGCCGATGCAGGGGACACGGGTTCGTGCCCCGGTCCGGGAAGATCCCACATGCCGTGGAGCGGCTGGGCCCGTGCGCCATGGCCACTGAGCCTGCGCGTCCGGAGCCTGTGCTCCGCAACGGGAGAGGCCACAACAGTGAGAGGTCCATGTACCACAAAAAAAAAAAACAACAACAAAAAACGACTTGGGCCACAAATCAAATAAACATGCTGAATCTGGGGTCAGGGTCCCATGATAAGAGCTGGTGAGCATCTATATAGTGACAGCTGGTCACTGGAAGGAGAAGAGGACAGTCCTAAGTTGAAGCAGCAAGGAAGAAAAGTAATGCAACCAAATGCTGAAGAAGCGGGGAGAGGCGAGTACTGGAGATTCCCTCTGTGGCCAGGAGCTCTCTTACAGCTCGTTCCTGGAAACACAGCCGAGCCTTCTGAGGAGGGTGGCAGAGCCCCCAGGGCTGCCCCGAGTCCACTGCCTTTGAAGGGAGTGATTAGGAACCTCTGACCAGGACATCTCCCCCCAGCTGTTCCCTGGCCCTCGGTGGGACAGGTGGGATTTCACTGCTCAGTTGGCCACTGCGCCTCTCAGCCTCGGCCCAGGGCCCCCCTGCACCTCCCCTCCACAGCCGGGGAACGGAGGGCTGCCTCTCCCACCCAGCCCATGTCATCTGTGCTTCCCACGCGTCCTGGGTTTGGAAGGAACAATCAGAACGCAAACACTGTGAGTCAATCAGCATCCAAACCGGCTTGGGTTTGGAAACAGTCGGTGACTTTATCCGGTAGCTGAAGTCTGAAATAAGCTGTTTCAAACAGTCATCTGACTCACGGAGAATGCAACGCTAAATTGGATCTAACTCCTAATTAGCCATTCCAAAATACAACCAAGTCTTTGTGAGACAAAGCCTGAACATATTTAGTGAAACACCCTCTTCACTGTCTTTTTCTGACCCATGATTTACTTATAACTCGAGAACATGCAATTGTCTACTATTATGTCATTCAAATGCACCATATTTTTCTTTGCTCATTAAAGTAAAATAAATAACCCAGAATAGTAGTAGGCTTGTGCCCAGCGTTCAAGGCTGCACACAGTAACATGGGACCCTGCGCCAGTACATCTATAATCTTCTGAGCCCAACTCTTGTCCACCCAAAAATCCCGTACAGGCGAGTGACTTTTTACCCCGATACGCTATTATGTTGCTGTCGGTTGAATGCACGCTGAGAACCAAATGAGCAAAACAAGACAAGCCTCCATTCTTTCCTGAAGGAAGGCCACACAGCGGCCTGCATTTGACCCCAACGTCAAATCAAAGACATCACAGGGCATTTACATTCCAGGGAAATTTTTACACGATAAAAACTCCCACAGCACAGCTTAGAAAGTAAAATATTTGACATAAATGAAGCACCCAACAGGTAGTAGGGGTTAGACACTGGAAAAACAGGCAACAAATAAAGAGCTGACTTAAAATACCCTAAATCATTTTGAGAAATTCCAGAAAGTTGAATCTAAACTCACTTTGTCAGAATTAATTTGGGAAACATTTAGTCCTGCTTGAGGGAGAACTGGGCTTCCCCCAGCCAACATTTGGTCTAGTCACCATTTCCAGAGCTCGTTCCTGTCAGTGAGTAAGTAAGTGCTCCTCTCCCCCAGGGGCCGGGAGGAGGAACGCAGGGCCAAACACCTTGGAGACAGAAAAACAAACGGAGTCAGTTACTATGTTTTTAACTCAGTTCTGTCTGGAAATCAGGATGCAAGACGCTGAAGATCCAGCTTCAGGGAAGCTCTTAATGCTGAGGAGATTTTTCAAAAGTACGAATGAGAAGTCCCGGATTGCTCAGCCGTGATGAAGGCTGGTAAGTGGCACCGTGACTTTCCGATGGCCTCCCAGGAGGCACTGTCCACCCCCAGTGCTGGGGACAATTTTTAATTCAAAAGGATCAAAATTTGGATCAGCTTCCGATCTCATGATTTTACCTGACCCTTTTTGTGTTTGCCAATTTGATACACAAAGTTCCCTACCTAAAAACTGGTAAAGATGGCCAGCTTCTCTGTACTTCTAGGGAAGCCAAGGAATGAAGGATTTTAGATTTTACTTCACTCACAAGGAAAGGAAGAAAGAAAGATGGTGACATGTTTGGATTTCATTATTACAACAGGTTTTTTGTTGTACCGCTGCCTGCGGTACGCGGGCCTCTCACTGCTGTGGCCTCTCCCGTTGCGGAGCACAGGCTCCGGACGCGCAGGCTCAGCGGCCATGGCTCACGGGCCCAGCCGCTCCGCGGCATGTGGGATCCTCCCGGACCGGGACACGAACCCGCGTCCCCTGCATCGGCAGGTGGACTCTCAACCACTGCGCCACCAGGGAAGCCCTACAACAGTTTTTAATCTCATCGAAAGAGAAGCTGACCAATGTCATTCAACTGGAAAAATCAGCTATACCCTTCCACCTACCCCCCAGATTTATTCATCCAGATCCATGATGTTTATTGAACTGCCTGGATGAGAATGTGAAGTGTCACCAACATTTCTGGTCTCAAGTCCTGAAGAGAGTGAGCAGGGATGGGAGCTGCAACAGCCAATATTCATCAATCTCTACTTTCTATTTCTCTTGTTTCTCAGTTCTGATAACCCTCCTTCTTTATTTTCCGAATCTGACAGCTGCCAGGACCTTTCACTGATTACAGTCGATCTCTGGAAGTACCACCATCTGTCAAAAACCCTGACATGTTTAAGCCGATGCATTTCACGTGGGCATTTAGCCACAGAACTGTAGCTGCTGTGGGCTTCTGAGTTAAAAGACGCCATATAAAACTGGGACCACGGTCCTAACTCAACTCTGTTTGCATGCTCCCTACTTTATGCTCTCACTGTCCTTTACTGTATTCTTCTCAACTCATTGCCATGTTTGTGCATTTGATGCAGAATGTGTTCAGGCAGCAGTAACTCACAGCCGTGGTACCGTTTTCAGGCTTTATAAAGCAGCAGGCACTGGGCTAATCGTGCACCATGCATGCACTGCTGCTCAACTTCCTCCCTCTCAGCTTTTAGGTGGGTGCTAGGATCTTGTATCATGGATGGGAAAACCGAGGCATCGGCCATTTAATCGAATCAATAAATACAGAGCATTCAGTCTAACATCCAAGATACAGCGTCCACATTTGAAAGAGCTAATAAATACTGACAACCAAGATACTTCTATTTTAATCAGTCGAATGCTAACAAATTTTGAAAAATTGTGTTTTAGAAATTAATTCTTCAACTGGACACAACCAAATGTTAACTGGCGGTCTCCTGTCAAAGGCAAGCCCCTTCATACCTTAAAATTAAAAGTTCACCCGTGCCAACACCTGGAATCCTATAGCAGGTGTCTTCCTAAGAACTGAAAAGTACTTTTACTGATGACCTCATTTCACTGTCACAGCATTCCTGTGAAAGGTTGAAAAGAACTGACAAAGTATAGTACTTTCCCTGAAGCATGAAGCCACAGAGTGCCTCTGAAAAGTGTTTTGCAGTCTGCAGGCAACAGGGCCTAGTGTAGGATGGAGCCAGGCCATGCAGTAAGGCTGGCGTGGGTGGGGCTGGGTGATAAAATGCTCACAGCTTTAAAAACAGAAAGCATTACGTGAGGACACAGATGAAAGGATTTGTGAAACAAATCACTGAATTTTCGCAACACTATAGAGTCTCAAGAAGGGAAATCATCTGACAGACTGAATCATGAATTTCTGCAATCCAAGAATTTATAAAAGCATAAGGGTATGAATCATAGCCACAAAAGTTTTTTTAACATCCTTGTAAAAATCACCCTTGTGAATGCAGCAACACTTCCAAAAGCACTTGTCTTTTTGTTTTAGGTACTGACTCATTTAACAATTTGTAAAAATAATTTTAAAAATCTACCTGAAGATTTAAAATTTCTGGAAACTAGAAGAAGAAAGGGGGAAGAAAGAAACTAGTTCCGACCCCAGCATGGTAGATTGTTTGCATGCCATTTTATCTACACCAGAAGTATTACCAAAAAGGGAGATTATCATCTTACTCTTTCTCATGATACCAAGTTAAGCCGTAAGATCCACTAGACACTTTATTTTTAGTATAAATATTCAAAGGCACTCCAATTCATAACTAAACACCGTCAGTAGAACTTTTCTAAAAACTACAAATGATTGTCATGAAATTTAAAATGAACTTCTCTGAAATGCTAGATGATTGTTTAAAATTATTTTAAAAATTCTAAACTATCTAACAATCAAATTACGTTTACACTTGAACAACACAGGGGATTTTCCTCTGCACAATCGGAAAATCCAAGTATAGCTTATAGTCAAACCTCCACATCCGTGGTTCCCCTGTATCCAGGGTTCCACATCGCGGATTCAACCTACTGCTGATCATATAGTACTGTAGCATTTACTACTGGAAAAATATCCTTGTACAAGTAGAACAGCACAGTTCAAACCTGTGTTGTTCAAGGGTCAACTGTACGTTGTAGGATCTAAAAACAGCAAATTAATGATTTCTGGTTTCACACACACGTGGCCTCAGTCTACTACTTTTCCAGTACTCCTTGTAGAGGCCATACTAAGGCCCACACGAAACCAAGCTGAATCAGAAACATTCATACTGAGAGGTGTGTCCACACATGGAGTGGGGAGCTGAAGAGTTTCACCCTGAAGATGATCTCTTCATTGATTTCTCTCCCAGTGAGGGCTCATCCTTTAGTGAGATCATTTGCCCTGAGTTCTACAGCAGCTGATAAGCCGTCCTGTCAAGGTTCCTCCCAGAAGTTCCATGCTCCATGGTTGCTGACTTTGTACCTATTCAGTCAGACTTCTGCCACGTGGACCCTAACGTGGCCACCAGACTCTGATCACACACGCTCATCCTTGGTCACCAAAAGCACCTACACCCATCTGAGAATTCTATCTGCAGATACAAAAGTGCTACTGCAAGTTTACTACGAAAGCCTGTGGTTGTTTCTGAGCAGTTCTCAGGCTGTAGGAATATGGCCCCCCTGCCAACCACAAGGTTACTCATTCACCATCAGCAGTGTGTAAGCAATGGGATAGTTCCTTGGCAAAGACGACGGCTGTTCCTACCCGGTATCATTCTCTTCTTCTTGACTAGGAAAACCTACGGCTGAGACTGGGGTGAGGATAGTAAAGCACTTGCCCTGAGCACAAAATGTAAGGGAACGCCCAAAATTGATTAATCATGATAAATACTTTAATAAGCAATGATGTAAAAAATTGTAATTCATTTAAAAATCCAGTATAAAAAAGTCACAATTTTAAATAAAGACTGGATCAACGTTACCAATTTTTTCTTTTGCTTCAGGCTCTAATATGGCACTGTAACACTGCATTAAAACATCATTTATCTTGATTACTGAGTTTTTTGGTGCTCCCTTACATTTTACACCAAAGAAGAATGCTTTATTTGCCTTACCTCATCCCTGGCTCTGAAAGAAACCCTATCATATGGGGGATGGGGAGTGGGGAGATGGCAATGTGCCCAGCTAAAAAAACCCACATTTCCCAGCCTCCCTTGCAGATGGAGTGGCCAATGAGCTTTAAGTAGACGAAATGGGGAGGGATTTCTGCAAAAGCTATTAAAAAGGACCTGGCTCTCTCACCCAAAATTTTTAAAAAACCAACCAACCAAACAAACAAAAAAACCCTCTAAAACAAAAGAAAAACTTTGTGAGGTGATGAATGTGTTAATTCACTCAATGGTGAGAATCCGTTCACAATGTAAAATGTATATGAAATGATCACACTGTAACCTTATATATATTATTACAACTTTATTTGTTAATTATACTTCAATAAAGCTGAAAAACAAAAACCTGAAAAAAAAAAAACAAAAGGACCTGACTCAGCTTTGACACTGGCTCCTCTATGTTTGGGGAATGTGACCATAAGGCTCCAATGCAGACTTAAGGAATGAACAGTCCTGCGCTAGTGATGGAGCAGAAGGACAGGAGCCTGGGTCCCTGACAACATCATGAAGTTAACAACTGATCGGCCGACCTCAGGATTGTTTATTACATGAAAACAACAAAACTCTAGTTTAAAGTGCTGTAAGTGCGTCTCAGTTAACTGACAAGTGCAGTTCTTAACTAATGAACAGTTGACCCTTGAACAGCACAGGGGTGAATCTGCGTGTAACGTATAGCGAGCCCTTTGTTTTTATTTTTTTTAGTATCTTTATTGGAGTATAATTGCTTTACAGCAGTGTGTTAGTTTCTGCTGTATAAGAAAGTGAATCAGCCATACGTATACATATATCCCCATATCCCCTCCCTCTTGCGTCTCCCTCCCACCCTCCCTATCCCACCCCTCTAGTTAGACAGCCCTTGGTATCCACGGTTCCTCCACATCTGTGCATTCAACCTACCAGGGACTTTGTGGTACTGTAGTATTTACTACTGGAAAGTATCTGTGTATGAGTGGACCCATGCAGTTCAAACCCACGTTGTTCAAGGGTCATCTGCACTAGGAGTACTTAAAAAACAAAACAAAACAAAAACTGAAACACCGTGACAAAGCCATTTAGGTGGGGTTGTTTTGAGAGGTACTGTCACCATCTCAGATACTTCTCTTTCCATCTTATTAACCAAAACACCAGTGTTTCCACCCAGATGATTCTAGTGTCAGTTTACTATCATGAGGTCCAATTCACAGGCTCTCCAAGTAATTACAGAGGCAAAAGTCAGGAAAAGACATGCATGGATTAGTAGCATTTCCCAGGATGGTAAGCAGGCTGACGGCACACTTGCCTGCTGCGTGCTGACAAGCAGACGTGCTGAGTCAAGCCAAGGGTGCCAAAGAGCCCTGCTTCGGTGTATACCTGGTGCTATGTAGGCCGGGCAGCACATGACTGACTTCAGAGGCTCATCTCCTGTTTTCTCCTTCACTGAGTCCACTTACATCCTTACAAATGGGGTCCAGTAGGCTGAAATTCTCTGCTTCCTCAGACGTTAGGGATTCACCACTCAATTGCAGGAAAAATTAACTCAGGCCTAACTCAGGGCAGTTCATCTTCTCGAAAACCGAGGTTTGAGAAAGACATCTTTCACATTCCCAGCATAGCTCCCCCTACAAAAGAGTCACACTCCTATATGAAGATACACTGGGGAGCACTGACCATTAAACCTTAACTATTGGATATTTTTAAACAAATGAAGCTTTGTTCCATTAGGTACAACAGTAATTCAAACCATATGAACAAAGTGTTGCTCCGTGACATTCCTTAGAAGACATGTGACAAATATATGGGAGAATCAATCAGAATGAACAATACAAGTACCAGTTTGTAAATGGTCTGTTAACACTGTGAGAGCTGGGGCTGGGAGGTGCGGACACCCTGGGAAAGGTAAGTAAAAGCAGAACTCTTCAATCTTCTCGAACAAAGGAAATAAGGGGAAAAAGTCCTCTCCCGCTGGAAAGATGTCAGTGCTTAAACTGAAGGCTCGTATTCCAAGGTCAGAGCCCCCTTTTCAGCAGAAGAAAAGAAAAGAAAGCGTCATTTACATTTTTGCCTGCTTGTATCGGTTGTTAAGTAATAAGCCATGTGCCAAAACCCTAATCTGCAGGATCAGCTCTGAAAAGAGGAAAAGCACTCTGCCAAGCATTTATCAACACCTTAAATTGTTTCTTTTCATTCCCAGAACTAGGGCCGTTTTATTAAACTTTTTAAGCCCAAGGTCCACCATTCCCTTCCAAACCTGCAGTCACTGCCTCAGATTTTAAGCCATTACTCTAAGAAAAAAAGGGACCAAAAAAAAAAAAAAAAAAAAAAAAAAGCCAGAGTGGCTCTTAGAACAAGGCAAGAGTGGAGGCCCCTGAGCCTGCCCAGCCCTGTGGGGATGCAGACCCCACCGCCGCCCCTGTGAGCCTCTGCAGGGCTGCTCCTCACCCAGCCTTTCTGGGCGGCTTGAGACAGCAGCACCCCAGATGGCATCCCCGCAGGGAGAAGCTGGGCAGCTGCAGCCAAACCTCCACCTGACGCTGGATGCTGGTGGAGGGCCAGGAGGACATGGAAGCTCGTCACTGTGCCCCAGAAGGTCCTAGCGGGGGGCTCTCTGGGAACCAGAGCCCTGGCTTCATATTACCCTGCACTCCCTCCTGGAGGGGACGCAGCGGGGGCTCTCAGGGCCCAGAGAGTGAGGGAACAGGCAAGGGCAGTGTCCTGGGCCTGGACTCAGCAGTGTGCTCAGGGCCACAGGGAGGATGGGCATCATGCTGGAGCACTGGCCTGGGACTCCAGGAAGCCGCTCCTTTCTCAGCACTGTCCCCAGCCAGCTACGTGTCCCTGGGCGGGTCCTCTGCTGTTCCAGGGCCTCCGTGGCAGGCCCATAAATGAGGCAGGTAGAAAGGGAGCTGTGGAGGACTCTCACAGCTGCAGCGCCCGTGACTCAGTGATTCCCTGTCCCTACGCCTCACCCATCCCTGGCGCTGACTCAAGCATGTCGTGACCGCTGGGTTTTCTTTTCCCAACACCCTTTGGATTCAAAGAAAAACAGGAACACGAAGGCAGAACTCCAGATGTGGGGTCCGTTTTCCCTACTTCCCATGTTACTAAAGCGGCTGCTGACCCTTGGGGCCCAAGCTTTGGCCCCCAGGGCCTCCTCTGCCCAAACAGGCTCCTGCCGTCCCCGCTCCGCTCCGGCAAAACTCACCTCTCCTGCCAACCCGTGACGGGGGAGGCAGAGGCTGGGACGAGGCCCGGGGATTTCACATAGAGAAACACTGCCAAAATCACCCAGCCACCTCAACTTAAGCTTTTCAAATCTTAGAATATTATTTTTCACCCTGTACTGTAAAGTCCATGGCAAAAACTTAAAAGCTATCATAGCATTTTGTTTCAAGTTGAACAAGTGTGCTGGAATGTGGGGAGAAAAACCATCAACTTCTTAGGAGTGAAAGGGAAAGAAGAAAAAAAAAATTTTTTTCTAGTGTCCCAGGACTGCTCCCCATTACATTTTAGTTCTTTGTATCCCACAAAGGGAAATGAGGCTTCATCTGAGTCCTGGGTCATACCACAGGGTCAGACATAAAGGAATGGGGTTCCAGAGAAGGTGGTTTCTTGCCAAGGAGTTGCAGAGGCGGTTCTGACCTGGAGCATGACACTCAGCGCCCACGTGCACAGGGCCGGGCGTCCCACTCAACTCTCACCCCGAGCACATCACTGTCAGGGGGACAGAGATAAAGACGATCCTCAGAGAGCCCCCTCTGGACCCCTCTGGTGCAGAGACCCCCTTCACGTCTCAGCCCCTCTCCTGCTAACCTCATGTTCCCCAGAGCAGGGAGGGGACCATCCACAGCGGCCAGCGGGAGCTGGGCAGGGATGGAGAAGCAGCAGGACCTAGAGTCTCCACCAGAGCTGCCCAGAGTCATGGGAGCACGATGAGACCAGGAGCGGAAATCCAGGCAGAGGGCCCCTCCCTGTCAGCCGGCTGCTGGCCCCCCAGCTCCGCCTGCTGATGCCCAGCCCCACCCCCTCTGCTGAGGCTGTCCGGGCCCAGAGCACTCATGCAGGAAGCAGGGAGGCCTAGCCCTTGCTCCCTTGCCAAGCCTGGCTGGGGGTGTCTGTGGATAACCACAGACACATCGTGACTGCTGCCCACTGGACTCCGTCACTCCAGGACACCGTCCCCAGGGGCAGGCAGGCTGTGGGCTCCTCCACAGACCTGACCGCACCATTTCCCCACCACAATGGGCTCTGGATCCTGACACAAACTGATAACCATCTCTGGAATAAAATCAAAATCACAAGCTGGAGCCTCGCGGTCTCAGAGTTTTAATAATCAGACTGACTGTTGATACCCTTGGAAGGGACTTAGGCATCCTCCCATGAGGGAACTGGGAGTCGATCAAAAGACCCGTGAAAAGGGAGCTCGCTGGGCTTCCTTCTATGGTCACCCAGTCACGGCTTCCACGGTCAGACTTTGCTACAGTTTCTGAGGAGGCCACGCCAAGAACAGACCCATGACGTAGCCTGAAAACAGGCGCAGGGAGAAAATGGGATCACGTGAAGAGTGGGCGCACAGGGGCTGTGGGGAAGGATGCCATTATCCAGGTCCACCTTGGCCATGGCCCTGCAAACAGCGGGTGCCTCTACTGTCCAGACACAAGCGACCAGCCTGTCATGCTCGTTCTCTGAGAGACTGGATAAGGACCCTGGCCTCTCAAGGAATGGTTCTATCCCCTGCACAGGGCAAGCTACCTACATTCTCGTCAAAGTTTTTAAATTATCAAAATGACTTTCACCTCCCAGCTCTAGTGTCTGAGCTATTCTTTTGCTCTTAAAATGTTGCTAAAATCTGCCCCATTATTTTAGAAGAGCCTCAGTTATACATCAACTAGCACAGGCTGCATTTTCCTGAATTAATTGTTTTATTGACAGTACAGTCTGCCCAATCATATACATTTTTACCAGCAAAATTATAATACACAACACTCGTAATTTTGTTGTTATATTAAAAGTGTCACCACCACCACCAGGCAAGGAAAACATCTCAGTATGATGAGAAACAGCTGTTAAAGCACTGCTTTTTTTTTTTTTTTTTTTTTTTTTAGCTTAGGCCAAGTAAAAGATGATAAAAAAAAATGGAATGGGGTTAACTCCCCTGCCGGTGTGCCATCACCCTTCCTCAGAGTCCTGAAGATCACGGTGGACTCGAACCCTTTGCCCCTCAAAGTGTGCTCCCTGGACCAGCATCATCAGCATCCCCTGGGAGCTCGTTAGAACTGCAGAATCTCAGACCCCCTTCCCCTCCCACCCTCCCACTCCCCCGTCCACCCCCTACTTGTACATATACTTTGGTCTCAGATCTGAGATCAGCCCCCACTCCCTGGAGGCCACTGAAGCTTTCTCCAAGGGGCCCTGTTGCCGTGGCAACCCCATGCTGGCCGGCATTCCACCCACCTGGTTGCACCCTGGCCCTGCTGGCCTCCTCTGCTGACCTGTCTGTGATGGTTAGCAAGGCGTTTTGCCCCCCAAAAATGTTTATTCATGAGGAAAAAGATCTTTTTTTAGGCGTCAACTGCCAGTCCATCCTGGCTCACCCAGTCCCTCTCTTCCCATTTGCCCAATTAGAAAGATCATCTTGTTTCCTGGCATGCAATTCCAAGGGCACTGAACACAGGCAGGGGACCAGAAGAGGGCTCCAAGAACAGCTCTAAGTGAATGGAAACAAGATGATTTCTGCTCAAAGCAATTTCCTCGGCACCCACCCTTTCCTCCCACCATGGACCCCATGCTGAAGGGAGGCCAAGGCCACGTGGAAGTAACAGAACACCAACATATGCAAGACATTTTTTTAACCCTCAAAGTACAGCAGAAAGAACAGAGAGCCAATCACTTAACTCTCCTTTTATCCCACCCAAGTTGAAAGTTTGAGAGTCTTATCCCAATTTCCCAGATGATAGAGAGATGAGTCCAAGTTGTTCTTGTGTGGAGAAGCGTGCATAAATAAGGGAGAATGTAAAATTCAAAAGCTTCTGACCTAGCTGCGTTCTCAAATTCTGACTTTTTAGGGGAACCCTGGAAATGACCGTAAGTGCTCAATTTACCTTATCACCTTGCCGTACTACAGGGATGGCAAATAGGTCAGGCCATCCCCCTTTTCTTTGCTCACAGCAGACGGCATTAATTTATCACAGTGCTTTTCCCCACTAAGCCTAGATACTGCATCACCTTATCCCCTTGCTGTACTACACCTTGGTGTACTACAGGGATGGCAGATAGGTCAGGCCATTCCCCTTTTCTCTGCTCATGGTAGACGGCACTAATTCATCACAGTGCTTTTCCCCACTAAGCCTAGATACTGCCTTAGAATCTTTTCAACAGACCCCCACCCCAGAACTCCTGAGCCAGGATGCACATTTGAACAGGACCCCAGGTGATTCACATGCACACTGAAGTTTGAGAAACCCAAGTGCAAGCTGGACCTGATGTGAGATGCACTTGACACTCCTGGTCTACTATTTTGGGGTTTCCAACCTCTACATCCCCACTTCTATTCCAACTCTTTCAGAGGTTTCAAAAACTGGAGGCTTATATATACAACAGTTGATCCACTAAACTTTTTAAAAATTAGTAGCAAACATTCAAAGATTGGAAGACAATGTAAAAATCCAAATTTCTGGCTTTTCTTTCAGGTGAAAAAAATCAGTACACTGGCAATACTGGACTTACATTTCCACATGACAATAGATGACTGGAGTTGAGTAGTGGCTGTTCTCTTTAGACAGGTCAGATTCTCCAATTTTCCCCAGTCTCCACTACTCCATATTGCCTTACAGTACACCAGCCTGTTTTACTCTTTGAGTTGCCTACCTGAATGTGTGACTATAACATCATAGAGACTATGTTTCCCAAATCGACAAGAACCATCGCCCATGACACCCACCTTCACATTCAACTCTTTGTACTAATTCTGAAGGTAAGCAACTGCACCTGTATCGGCACTTTCCCCTTCTCCATATGATCCCTGTGTTGGGGAGAGGAGCACGTGCTGTGTGAGCGGCCTCTTTATACCGTTCCTGTCCTGTTTGAGATCCACAGGTTGCTGGGGTCTGCAACCACACACCACGTATCCTTTGTATTGTCTAGTGCCCAGCACCGAGCCCACATCAGGAAACACAATCCTGTTTGCAACCTAGTTCAAATGGTAGCTCTGCCCCTCAGTAGCAGCGTGATGACCTTAGGCAAGCCACTAACTCTCCCTGAGCCTGTTTCCTCATCTGTGAACTGAGAGGAAGCACTTAACTCAGTACTCCACTGAGTTACTGTAGGAAATAAACAGAAGATTGCTTGCCAGGTGTTTAGCCCAGTGCCCCGCATACCTATGCGCTCAATGAAAGTGGCTATTCCTATCATTATACACAGTTGGTGCTCAACAAAGATTTGTTAACTGATTAACTGACCCATCGCCTTGGACCATCCCCCTCCCCAGAGAAACGGTCAGCTCTCACACCCTCTGCACTGACACCTAGGGGATGGAATGAGGTGTTGTAGCCTCTGGGGGTTGGTCTTCGGACAGGCTACCCACATCAGCAGTAGAGGATGTGGGCCTGTGCGATGGAGCCCTAAAACCACACAGTCACGCCTGGTATTCTTCCCTCACCCCTACTCACAACTTCTACACAAACCCGCCAAACATTGTGCTTTTTGAAGAGTTATTAGCATTTCCATATGCCTGCCTTGAAGTTAATAAGGTATATTTTAAAATTCCATTTCAACCCACACAAAGCTTTCCCTTTGCTGATCTCATGCTACACTTGGTGAGGACCACACAGCTCAGCGTTTAAGGCTCTCTCCACGTTTCATATAGAAAAACCCTTCAGTGGCCTCTCAAGGTGATTAGCACACTGCGTGGCAAACAGAAGGTGTTTTTAAAAGTACACACACACCTACACATTGGTCCATATACAACAATTTCCTTGTTTCAGGAGAAACAGACCTTTCTTGGCATTCATTTTGCACCAGCAAAGTGCTAAGCACAGAACAAACACGATACGTGCCATGCCCATCCGTAACCATCCCCTTGTGTTCTAAAAGACAAGCTTCATGTTGACTAAACTAGGAAATGGAACTCGTCCAGTTTTCTTTGGTAATGTTCGACCCATACACTGTAAAATAAATGAAAAGGGACTGAATTGGGTCACTGTCTTGTTTGTTTCCTTAAAAAGGGACTGGTGATGATCTCTGAGCTGCAACACTTCGTCTGCCAACACTGCGAAATTGTTGGAAGAAACATGTGTCTTTCCAAAAGCAATGCAAGCTTCCACGCAAGCTCCTCTTTTCGGTTCTAAAATATAGTCACTGATTTCAACAGGCCACAGACCTTGGCCTCAGCCATCCTTTTCAGGAACTGCAGCGGCCACCCATTCACAGCCTGCAGAATGCAGGGGGGCGTGGTGGTCACCAGCGGGAACGGGCTGGGAAGAGAACCACCCTGGCCGTTTTTAGTCTCCTAGAGATGGGGAGGAAACAGAGGTGTCTGGTACCACGCCATGGCCCTTCCTCAAACATCCGCTGCTGCTGCCGTTCCATGACTGGCCCTGACTTGTAAGTGGCACATTAAAGCAGCTCCAAAATTCACTGTTTTAATGGCAGCCCTTGACAGCGGCTCCTCTGTGGGGCAAACAATGGTCTTTTTGAAGCGACTCTCTAGGGCCGATTTGTAATGGTCTGCTTGTCTGAACAAACCACACAGCCCAGCAAGGCAGCCGCTACCTTGCTATGGGGACAGGGAGGACATCCCACATTCGTGGCCTTTAGCAACAAGGAAAACCCAAGGTCTGTGACTTCCCTGTGTCTCTGGTGAGGGAACAACGCTGACCTCTAGCACTGCCAGAGGGAACCACGGAAGCCTTTTTGAGCAGAGTCTGAGGTGTCCAGGAGGGAAAATGGCCTGAATACTAGCATTAAGAACAAAGGAGGGCTTCCCTGGTGGTGCAGTGGTTGAGAGTCTGCCTGCTGATGCAGGGGACACGGGTTCGTGCCCCGGTCCGGGAAGATCCCACATGCCGCGGAGCGGCTAGGCCCGTGAGCCATGGCCGCTAAGCCTGCGCGTCTGGAGCCTGTGCTCCGCAACGGGAGAGGCCACAACGGTGAGAGGCCCACGTACCTCAAAAAAAAAAAAAAGAACAAAGGAACAGAAAATCCCTTACCTCCCACTGAGAGGAAGTGTGTCCCTTGATTAACTGCTTGAGGTGTCACCAGGGAGTTGCAGCCTCACCTCCCCAACCATCCGTCACCCCCATTTCACCTCGGACCTGGGTGGTGCCGGCCCTCAGGACAGACACTAAATCAGCCGCTTTGAAAGAAGTCGTGTAACGGGAACTCGCAGTTGGCCAGCAGTGAAGGTGGAGGAGGTGAAACATTTGGGGAACTAGAGGGAGGGGGAGAGAGTGGGGAGAGCACCTTCCAAGTATTTACTGATAACAAACTACGAACACTCTGACCAGAGGCCCAAGGCCTTATGGCACTTCCTTGGAAGTTTCTCACTCCTCCTGAAGGACCCCTGAGTGCAGGCGTGAGACACAGAAGCCGCCGGAGGAGGTTCCAGAGCTCCCACTTCAAAGGCGACCACTGCTCATAGAAGCCATTTCACCTTCCACCGTGTGCAGAACACACTCGGTGCTGCGCTCATGGCCGAGCCAGTCACAAAGTCCCCAGGAAAGGAGGTGGGGTCCCCTCCACAAACTCTCGCAATGTCACCAGCCTAGCACCTGATAAATCAGTTCCTGAAACAGATCCTGGCCTTCTGGTGACTGGGGATCCAGTAACACTCAAAAGGGGGGAAAAACGTAAAAAACCCATAAAATAATACTGTGCTGCAAAACCCACAGAAAAGAGAACTTACAGTTTAGACGTGCACCACAGGAAAATGGTAATAATTAAAGCAACTGCTGAGTACCTGCAAACTTACAGAAGTGAGAGCCGCCGTTGGCTTGCGCCCACCTAGCCAACAGAGGACGGGAAGCCAGAACCACTGGTTCTGAGCTTAACCGAGCTGAAGTTAAACTTGAAAAAGAAAAAGCACCCCATTTAAAAAATGTATTTCTGTAGAAGAAACGGCACTAGAATGCTTTGAGTTTGAATTATGACAAGGGTGCACTTTAAGAGGCAAGCCATTTGTAATTCTAGAATCAATCCTTAAGTTACAGAAATTTAATAGCTGTGACCTTGGATGTTAAAAAAAAAACCAACCCATTGTAGTTAAGCTTTTGTCCAACTACCTCCGTATCCTTCAGAAATAAATCCTCCAGCATTGTGTGATGGCTCTGATTTGCCATCAGGGAAAGAAAAGTTAACAATCAACAGGCCCTCGTGTTACCCCAGAGCACGCTTCCTCCAGCAGGGTCCCTAGAGAGGCTCGGGTTTCTGAATGGGGGACGTGGCTATGGCCCCGGTGGCAGGACAATCAAACACACCCACTTTTACAGAGCTGCCAAACCCACTGGCCCTTGTCCCTCTGCGGAACCTACCAGCAAAGGCCACTTGTGAATTGCTTCCTGGGATTTCCAGGAATCGCCCCACGGGGTGGGGGTGCTCCCCCCCTGTGGCCACCTGGGCGCTGTTATCTCGTCACCCCTTCATCTCCTCGCATCCCCCTCCCACCTGTCCTTCAAGGTCTATAGCTTGAATGCCATCTCTTCCAGGAAGCCTTTCCCTTTAGACGGTCTCCCCACCGGGTGGCCCAGGTTTTACTGGAGCCTCTCTGACGGCACAGCGCTTTCTAGAACAGGGTGGGTTTAAGAACACGATTTTTCTCCCTTACTGGACAGTCCACACGTTAGTTCTGAATCCTCATCTGACTCAGCGTCACATCCCCACAGAGCCGCACACGCAGTCCCTGCTCAGCGCCCCCCTAGAGCGCTGGCCCGCCTGCAGGGAGGGCGGGTGAGCCCGCAGGCCTCCACGGGCCAGGCGCCGGGACCCCGTCCTCCCGGCCTCCCACCCAGGCGCTCTGAGCTTCCCACCTTTCTCACTGCCCCTCTGGGAGGACAGAGAGTGGCAGGATGGCCCCGCCCTCAGCCCTATCCCTAGAGACAACTCCAGCCCCCAGGCCTGGCTCCTAGGTGCAGGGGCATAGGGTCAGGCGCTGCTGCAGCTCTTTCTCCAGCCCCAGCCCCCTGGCCGGCCCCCCCCGCCCCCCGCGTGCAGGTCCCAGAAGCACAGGCAGCACAGGGAGGCCGTGCAGGGGCTGAAAAAAGAGCCCTTCTTCACCCAGTCAGGTCACCTTCAGGTCCACACAGATGGAGGAGTAAGGAGACGGGGAGAGCTGCACAGTGACAATGAGGACAAAATATCAATAGGACGAGGCAAGGCCTAGCGGCACTGTGGTCTGGGAGCTGACGGCAGAGAAGGTGACTGTGGAGACAGTGGAGGGGACCGCCTTGGAGGCAGACCCGGGTGGGGGCGGGGCGGGGGCAGCAGCACTCCCTTCCCTGGTGGTCCTGAGGGGCTGACAGCACCGCCCACTGACCTGGGAGCAAGCTGGGGGCCCGAGGGCGGCTTAGGAAAATCACTGACCACCCACCAGTGCCAGGGTAGCAATGAGGAGACACCTGCCAACGGAGCATCTCCAGGTTCTCAGCTCTGCCCGGCTCCCCGGGGCCTCCCTTAACTCCAAGTCCCCAGGCTGCGAGAGCTCCGCTGCCAGGCGGCTGCAGACCGTGACCTCCAGGAAGGTAGGGACCCCGTCTGTCTCCCTGCTCACTATTATATCCTCACACGGCGTCTGGCGCACACAGCTGGCGTCTCGTAACTACCTGTCGGACGACTCCTCAGCGGGCAAAACAGAGCTTGGGTCAGGTTTGGAATCATCGGAAGTAGCACATTTTGAACACAACGGGCAAAGAGCAAATCAGCGTCTCCATTCCATGATTTATACACAGGGGACAGAGGGGGCAAATAAAATCTTTAAATCAAAACCGATAGACACTTTCTTGTAATTAAGTCAGGAAAACCTCAGTTGTGATTTTTGTCAACAGGATGCATACATATTAGAGCAGTTCCCCCTTATCCATGGTTTCGCTTTCTGTGGTTTGCTACCCAGAGTCAACCATGGTCTGAAAATATTAAATGAAAAATTCCAGAAATAAACAGTTCACAAGCCTTAAATTGCGTGCCATTCTGAGTAGTGTGACGAAATCTCCCAAAGTCCCCCTCCGTCCCTCCCGGGACATGAACCATCACCTTGTCCAGCCTGTCCCACCCGTTAGTCACTTAGTAGCCCTGCTGCAATTGTCAGATTGACTGTCACTATATCACAGGGCCTGTGCTCAAGTCGCCCTTATTTGACTGAAGAGCGGCCCCAAAGTCAAGAATAGTGAGGCCGGCAATTTGGATCTGCCAAAAAAAAGCCGCAAAAGGCTTCTTCTTTAGGTGAAAAGGTAAACGTTCTCAACTTAACAAGGAAAGAAAAAAAATCATATGCTGCGGCTGCTAATATTCAGTAAGAATGAATCTTCTATGTACGAAACTGTGAAGAAAAAAGAAATTCGTTCTGGTTTTGCTGTTGCACCTCCAACTGCAAAGTGACAGACACTGCGTGACAAGTGGTTAAGATGGAAAAGGCATTAAATCTGTACAGTAAGATATTTTGACAGAGAGAAACCACATTCACATAACTTTTATTACAGTATATTATTATGTGTTCTATTTATTATTAATTATTGTTGTTAATCTCTGGCCATGCCTAATTTGTAAATTAAACTTTATCACGGGTGTGTGTGGACAGGAAAAAACAGGATATACAGGGTTTGGTGCCCACCCCCCCTCAAGTTTTCAGGCATCCACCGGAGCTCCTGGAACGTGTTCCCCATGCATGGGGTTGTGGAGGCAGGGGTGGGCGGCTATTGTATTTGTCTGAATCTTCAAGTCACCCATCTGTGCAGATGCAGTGAGGAACCACAGCTCTGCTGACTACAGCAGTTTTAAAACAGTTCGCTCCGGCGAGGTCAGGCCACCTTGGCGGGGATGTCAGGCCAAGGGCAGAAACGCGTGCCAGTAAGTCCTGGGTCCCTTTCTTGTGCACGCGCACGCACACACACACACACACCAGAACACAAAAAGGGCAAACTGAAGCGACTGTTTCGGCCGGCATTAATCTGCATCTCAGTCTGCTTTTTAGTAACTCGGTCAGACTCTAAGCTTTTCTTTCTTGTCTTCTCTTTTCTAAAAGAAAACATTCCCTAACCAAAATATGGAATTCATCTGCATGTAATCCCAAGTGGAGCACAGACTCATTTCCTCTTGATCTGTTTCACTTACTCCCACTCTCGTTTCTCATGGACAATGACTGGAAACACTCCCCGGTAGGAATTCCAACCGCCCTCTTTGAGACAGATGTTTAGGAAACCACTGACAAGCTGCCCGTCACCACGAGGCACTCTCACAACCATTCAGGTCCAAACTACCCAGCTCTACCACGACCTGCAAGACCTTAGGTAACTGTTAGATCAGGTCAGACAGATACCTGTTATTTAGCAACTTTTTCTCCACATCCCCTTCAACCAACACTTTCTTTCCCCACCAGGAGGCCACATCCAAGGCCCTATCTCAGCAAAGTCATCCTCACCTGCTACAGCATCAAGGGTGGGATTTCTCAGGCGTCTCTGTAAAGATCCAGTATGGTCAAATCTTTCGATGAAAACATTACTTTCAGGAAGTGACTGAGGCACTTGGGAAAGAAAAATGAACTTGTATAAGCCACTAGGGGCCTGTTCATAAATTTCTGCTAGGCAAATGGGGCCCTTGTGACTTGAGAGAGTTATTGCTCAATACTTCCTAGGCACCCACACAAGTTCATGTTTCTCCCGGGGGGCCTCGCTGGCTCCATGAGAGAAACGCACTACGGGCTTCAGTCTTGTTTAAAATTGGTGTGTTGCACGGAGGCAGATGGTTCAAGCCGCCTGGATGTGCTATGCGATAGCTACTCAAACAGTTCCAGCTTTTCCAAATGCACCTACAAAAACAAAACTAAATGCCTGTTAAGTTCACTCTTTAGGGAACTACTCTGCTCCAGCAGAGTCAACTGACTGGAGAGAAGTTTCAGCAGAACCTAACGCTCTCACTGGAACCATGTGGTTATTGGCAGAAATAAGGAATCGTCCACACACGCTTGGAAGGGCACGAAGTAAGTGAACAGCAGATCCTCACAAAGACTACCCTTACCCAGCCTTTGTGAAGGCCGTGTGTGGCACAGAGGATGGACTGGAGAAGCTGAGGTACCATCTGAGAAAAACACCCAACATTTAAGAACTTAAAACCTGTGCAAAGGTTATTCCATCTGCCTTAGCAACGCGACCTGCTGCCGTGGCTTCAACAGTCCTAATTTCTCCTGTACCAGTAAAACTGTGGAGTGACTGTGAGCCATTAAATCCGGGCACAGACACACACTTCCAGAGCTGCACGTGCCTGCTTAGTGTTAGTACCCCCCCGTGAGGTTAGACCGTTAGCTCCTTTTCTCTACATTCTTCTTACAACCAATGAGGATCATTTACACACAACACTACATTTCAGCTTTATAGGGACCCGTCTTGGAGCGGGTTGATCATAAAGTTGTAACTATGACAAGAAAGACATTTTTCAAACTAGGTATCCTTAGGTACTCCACTTAGCAAAACCATTAGGGAGGAAAACACGCACGTGTATAAAAATTGAAAAGGGACTAACAGAGAGAGGCAATGTAGCAGAACATTTATAGACATAAACTCTAACCAAAGGGACCTAACCCCAGCTCCACTACTTTATCAGCTGTGTAACCTTGGGCAAGTTATTCAATCTCTGAGCCTCAGTTTCCCCATGTGTGAAATGGGGATAATAGTAGAACCTACATTTACTACCACGGACATGTATCCGAGGCACAGCTCTCAGCAAATGGAAAGCTCTCAGTAATGGGAGCTTTTATCACGTGACTCTTATAACCTCTGCTCCATGGCTCACTGGGGCTTACTTAAGAACGACATTCTCTGGCACAGTCACCTGCACAGATGACCAGAACTGGCCTCCTGTTCCCCTTGCCACTTAGGTCACAGTCTACATGTTCTGTTTATATTGACTAAGAGTTTCCTGATGACATAGCAGTTACCCAGAAACATCTAATTGTTTAGTTCTTTGCTTTTTGCTGCTTCCAAATGTCTGCGGATTGATCTATGTGGATCCCAGAAATGTAATCGTTACTTGCTCGGCTAAAGAGGCTTCTCTCTGTGTTTGTTTTTACTAGAAGTCAGTCCTCTGAACCTGCGGTTTGCAAACTTTCTTCTGAGCGTAGAACACTATTTATCAAACGGAATCTGACAAGCAACCCCAGTTCTGTATATGAAACAGATCAAAGCAGAGCTGTGCTGATTAAAAAGTAAGAGGCTGACAAGGGCCACCTTGCTCCTGTCACAACCATTACATCCAGTGAGCCCCTACAATGCCCCCAGGAACTGTCACACTCTGCAACGTGCTCAGAAAACCCTGATCTAAACCGCTCTTGCAGCTTGGTCCTCATGGCCCACAGACACCACATGCCCTGACCGTGAAGTCACACTGCAGAGCTCTGGCTTCTCGTGTCCCAGTTTCATCAGTGACAGCAAAGTCAGAGACCCACAAAACCACGATCCCTTGCTTACCAACTGTCCCTAACATGGCTGTGGTCTGTGCAGACACACAGGCTTATTTTCTTTGTTTTACTGACTTACCCTGAGATACATCAACCCCCAAAAGAAATGCCCTAGGACCACGGTGTTCACACGGCCGTGCCAGTCGCTGTGTATGATGTAGGATATCGCTGTTACTGGTTTCTGGAGGAGCTGAGTTCCATTTAGAGTTTTTTGCACCCATTGGGCTATGACGTATAAACCAGGGTCGATCTAATCTAACAAAACTCCAAAGAATTTTCAGTGACAGTGACATGGCCATGAGATGGAGTATAAACTCTTCACAGAGCTTGTGAACTACCAGCACAGGGTTCACATATGGGAAATGTAACAGGGATAAAAAATGAGAGAGATTCGGGGTAGGGGGTCAGAAGACTGAAGCAGCTGGAGAAAGTCGTCATTTCAGAAAGCTTGGAGACTGGGAAGCAGGCCCCTCCTCCTTTGCTTCACTGCTGCTCAGCGGAAGTGTGATGGAGATTTAGCTGTGGGAAGGCAAGAGGGAGAGGGAGACTTGTCCAGGGTGGTCCAAGGGAGACCAGCCAGGAGTGATGGGGCTGCAGCCAACCAACAAAAGGTCCCAACCAATCGTGAGGAAAGTATTTCCTTCACAGAAAAAGCCACCCCGTGTCCCAAGGGAACAGCTGGAAGACTCCCAGCCTGAGTCATTCGGAAACAGATTTTACAAAGCGCTCCAGAGTTTCCCAGGGGAACCATCTGGCCATGACGGAGGAAGAGGCTTCATGACCAACTGGGTCTTCTCCAGCTCCAGCTCCCATGATTCTTGCATCCTCTGCCTCTTCCCAACTCACTGCGGCCAGCACGGCTGTGGCCTGACTGTCACGACCCTCTAGCCCGAGCATTTTAAGGCCCGGACGTAGCGACTGACGTGGCTCTGCCTGAGGCCTCCCAGCTGCAGTGCACGAGCCTGCAGCCCTGAGGTCCCCGTCCACAGCTCCTCCTGGTCTTGGAGCACTGAGAGGACGGTGGGTGTGATGTCCCAGGACCCAGTGCTGCCAGGCCCGGGCCCTCCACAGTCAGGCCTTGGCAATGGGCAGCACCCAGGCCTCGTCCACTTCCACATCTCACCAGGGCCTGCCGAAAACGGGCCCCTTCGACATCTGCTAATCAGATTTGCTCCACGGAGCCAGGAAAAATTAAACTAGCCCTATGCCGGGAATGCTGGCGAGATCATGAGACCTCACATCCCCATAGCTGGTCGGCAGGTGGAACAGATGTCTGCTGGAATCTAATATTTAAGCTGGAAGGATGAGCCCTAAGTGACACTGGTCACCTTCAGGGATAGCTGTCAGCCAGCCCTCGGGAAAATGTCAGGTGAACGGGCTCCAACTACTCCTTCAGTTCCTCTAACCTTCCGGAGGCAGTGTTAGCACGACCGCCCTGGACCACTCCGTCTGTGATTAGATGCCATTTTCCAGTGCTGCGAATCACATGCCAGACATTTTAGGTTCCTGTTAACTATTCATGTGACTCGGGTTTCTGGAAAATCCCTGTCCAGAAATTTAGTTTTAAGCTAGAAAAGCTTCATAGAAAGTATCTGATTAGATAAACAACCATATTTTTTCAGTCTTGTTTCAAAGTTTTTGTCAGGTGCTACTGCTTATGTTAGTGTATCCATTGACTATGGCTGTGTAACAGAGCCTCAAAATTTAGTGGCTTAAAACAACAGTGACTTATGACTCCTCACAGTTCCGTGTGTTGCTTGGGCTCACTCACGCACTGCTCTCAGGTCAGCTGTGCTAAAGGCCCTCGAAGGCTTCATTCACACATCTGGCAGTTAACACTGCCTGTTGATGGGGGCATCTAGGCTCTCCTCCACCGGCCTCTCAGCCTCCTATAGGCTAGACCAGCTTCCTCACATGCAGGTCTCAGGGCAAAGCCCCAAGAGGGCAAAAGTGAAACTGCCGGACTTTAGAGAACTGGACTCTGGAACTCACAGGATACCTGGGCTGCATCGATCGCTCCAAGCAAGTCAGAAGGCCAGCCCAGATTCAAGGGGTAGGGAAACAGGCTCCAGTCCTGGATAGGAAGACTTTAAATCTACGTTAAATCTACCACATGTCAGCATCTCCCCCACTGTGTCAGAGTGACATGAGTTCTGGGAGACGGCTTGCAGGTGCTTTCAGATCAAAGGGATCCCAGGACAAATGCCGTATCCTATATGCCACCCCTGAAAAGCCACTGTACTCACTAGCATGTAAAGCCTCTGAGAAGTACCACAATGAAAATAAATCCTGTTTAACTTCGTTTCATGATGAACAAATATGTTTACAGAAGCCAAGGAACTTTTAACACCATTTTGGAAAGTGTGGTCATGAATCCTGGATTTGGAGAACAATTCTAGCTTAGCATACTTTTGTCTTTTGGAACATCCCAGAAATGTCATATGTGTCCAAAGTACTCTCTAATGTGTGAGACTGGCACATACTCCCAGAAGTCCTGCGTTGAGGTCATAAAACTAAAGATCACCACGGTTATCTCTCAGGTAATTAGACGTGGAGAAACTTCTACTCAAAATCATCTTGATTAGCCCTAAAAAATTTTCCTCAAAGTTGATACACAAAGGTTTGGAGTCTTCATCTTCAGATATAATATTTTTGAGCATTGACAAAAGCCCTGATTCTTACAGAATGGATGTTAGGGTTCACTCAAACCTTCACAAGCCTAAAATTCAGTGAAAATAGCATAACCAATATTCTTCCACAAGGGGCTGACGAACCACTCAAGAACTACTTTAATACTTATCTATTGGCCACGGATCTGTACCCTCCCATACAATTTTCTGCTCATGCAGAAAGAAAAAATTTCATCCATCCTCAAAACCAGGTTCTCCACTGGAAGCTTTTGATGGCTATGATACGGAAACAATAAATCTAACACTCTGGTCATTAGACTACGATGGTCTCAATAGTGGGTGAAGATTCACGTGGGCAAGGCCAGGTCACATCAAGATTTAGGGCTGTTAGGCTGACAGCACTTATCAGACAAGAGCAATCTCCCCAAATTCAAGGACCAGACCCCCATCCCAGTCCCTGCACTTGGAGAAGGGCACCAGTGCACAGCAAAGGCACACTGCAAACTGGATGCTAAATACAAAACTGAACACAGATTCCATTTACTTTTGTTTTTTCCCTCGTGCTGGGGAGAGTGACTGACAAGGGGTAGAGAGAAGGATTCATGCGTCTGGCTGCTGGATCTGTTTCTTAGACTTGATTATTCTTACATTCACTCACTAAAGGACAGTGATTCATCCAAAGATACAGAGCAGCCAGGGGCCAATTTACTAAATCAGACTCAAGACGTCCTCACATTTCTTTCTTTGGCATCAACTACTTTTTTTTTTTTTTTTTTTTTTTGCGGTACACGGGCCTCTCACTGTTGTGGCCTCTCCCGTTGCGGAGCACAGGCTCCGGACACGCAGGCTCAGCGGCCATGGCTCACGGGGCCCAGCCGCTCTGCGGCATGTGGGATCTTCCCAGACCGGGGCACGAACCCATGTCCCCTGCATTGGCAGGCGGACTCTCAACCACTGCGCCACCAGGGAAGCCCGGCACCACCTACTTTTAAGTCTTCATCTTATGTTATGAAATCATTAGGGAAGCATCTCCTGGAAGCCTGAATGCAGTTTCAAAGGATGGAATGAAAGTGAATCTACAGAGGAATGGAGAATTCCATGGGGAAAAACACTCCATAAATGATAAAAGAGGAAGTAACTAATGCTATATACTGTTAAACATAGCTAGATATTTAGAACACAGAACACTTGGGGCTTGATGGACTGATAGGAAATACATGGCAAAGAGAGGATAAATAATATACTTTATGCATAATATTCACCACCTGTATGAAGCATGTCACCTTCCCTTTAACAAGGCATCCACAGGCTATACAGGGATCACTAACCAGCCACTTAGCGCAAAATGTAGGTTTCACTGCCAAAAGGCTGCATTGATGGGACTCCGAATCTCACACAAGTTCTATAAGCGCCATTCATCATCCCGCACCTAAGCTGTTTGTTTCTATGACAGCAGGATGTTTGATGGGAACGTGGACATGAGCCAATAGAAATGGTGTGGCTGTAAGTGGTTAATACCTGTTGACAATGGTGCAGGGGAGATGGCACAGGCAGGGGCGAGGCTCTCAGGACTCTCACAGGCTGACTTCTGCCTGCCGGCACAATCTCACTCACACCAACCACTCCCCGCTGCCTGACCACGCTCTGCACTTTCAGGCCCCTTGCCTTTGCTCTCACTGGTCCCCGCCTGGACTGCCATTTTCCTCCTTTATCCCTGAGTGAAACCCAGTCATCTTTAAGGCCCAAGTCAAATGTCACAGCTCTGGGATGCCTCCCCGAACAGCAGATTTAATTGCTCCTTCCTCTGTCTCCAATATAATCAGTTTATCACAGTGGCAGCTACTTCTCTGCTTGTCTCATGGCTGCACTGGGGACTCTTTTAGGGCAGGAACACTCTCCTGTTGTTCCGCCATCATGAAACAGGTCTAAGTAATTAGATAGCTGATAGCATCAAGATCTTATCCCCTTGTCCCCGAGATGACACCAACAGAACAGACAACAGGATATTAGGATATATTTTCCATGTTAAGATGTATCATCAAGACTGTTGCATAACAGAAAGAATAGACACACACATAGCAGAGGATTCTTTTTAAGGTCCACTAGCAGCACTGGATTCCACCTTTTTTTCCTTCCCCAGGAATTTCCCCAAGTAATGAAGGTGGCCCTGTTCACACTTGGCTGGCCACAGATTTCCGCCAGATTTTTGTTTTCTTCCAGATCTGAGTGCATGGAAAAAATATCGTAATTTCCTTGTGGGCCTAGCTATAATTCTGTAGGCTGATTAGCACTGAAGAGACTGCGACCCTACAAGGAGCTGGGACGATCCAGCTGTTCCATTTGTTACTGTAATGGCTTATCAGCCTTTGTGACTGAGGCAGGATGTGTCCTTTTAGGAACAACATCTAGACACCTCTCGGAGATTCCCTCTACATCTTCCCTTCCCCGTTTCAGGATCAATGGCCAATTCTCAGTATCTATTAAATGCACTCCGACATCTATCAGGCACTGATACGACTCAAGTACATTCTACTAACAGTCTCTGCATGTGCTTTGTTTCTGACCGCCTGAGGTGTCTCTCTCTCAAGTGACTTCGTCTGTCAATGTTAAGAATGTTAAAGCAGTGCACTCAGCAGGCACTGTTGGTGCCCCAGTCGTACTGCCCTCAGCACCCTCTCCTGAACATGTGTACAGCAAGCACCCAGGACCTCCACCTGAGGGCTCTCTTTTTGGCCCCAGCAAGAAACAGACCTTAAGCGCTGGTCTGAGGAGCACCCATCAATGACGAATATGAGTTGGAGGAGACATATCCCAGCTTGCTGGCCCCTCAGATGGGATGATTCTGAAGAATGTTTCCTAGAATTCACCAGGGATTGAGCATCCCTTTACTGGCTTTCTTCTCCTCCCTAATTCACATGCCTATTCCCCTAACAGTGCTTTCCAGGATAACCTCCCAGGTAGCCTACTTGTGCTTGAATCTTGGTCACAGGATCTGTACTGGGGAAACCCCATCTAAGAAAGGTACAATGATGAAGCAACTTGATACCGATAAGGGAAGGCAGAACCCTGGGACATCCCATATTCAGGTGTAGTCAGTATTCATAGTAAACAAAATATGTCATGGTATATTCGTGCTGAACAACCTTTTCATGTCTTGGTCATAAGGAGCCTGAGAGCCTCAAGAAGCGAATGGAGCTGTCTTAAATCTCTGGGAATTAGTGCATTATATGTGTTCTAAAGATTGGATTTCAGTGGCTGTTTCCAGCTTCCATGGTATTAAATTTCCTTTTATTCTTCCCAGCACCATATTTCCAATAAGCCCTGAAAAAAAATGTAACCCTGGGGAAGGATATTTTGCTATCTTAATAAAGTCTTTCAATCCTTAGGAAACAATTCACCATATTTTCATTCTCCAAAATATTAATTTTACTCCATTAAAGAATCTTATGAAAATAATTGCATTTCTTGCCTGATTCCATGGGAGGTGAAGTTGAAAAACTAGCTAATAAAGGATAATTCCAACATTACAGAAAAACAACACATACGGAATATGGAAAGAATTAAGACCCAAAGGAAAAATGTCAAGTCCTCAAATCAAAAACACTTTAAATAGAGAGTAATGCCCAGGGCCTCTCACTTGACTAATATGTGTTAGAGGTTATTCAAGGTGCACTTTGCTTTAAGCCAAGCAAGCAGGTTAAGAATTCAGGTTTCTATGAAAGATAAATTAATGGATGAGGATTTACTTCACACATAGAATTAATACATATTCCATTACAATACCATGCTCTGAAAAACATCAATTTTCCTTTAGAGAAACCTGATTTACTTATTTTTAAAGACTGTCTCTAATTGGGAAAGTGATAATCATTCATTCAGGGAGTGAAGCCTGAACTAGGGCAGGAGGAAGAGGGATGCGGATGAAGGATGTGAAGGAGGTAGAAACGACAGAGCTTCATATAACCCATGGAATGTTGCCAATGAGGGAAAAGCAGAGCCTCAAGATGCTACTCAGGTGTCGAGTAGCATGGAGGATGAAGTAGAGGTCTTTTTACCAGGAGACAGAATCCAGGCCACAGGGCCAGTCAGGGGAAGGGAACAGGTTCATTTGAGGGCACACTGCATTAGATGTGCCCGTGGGACACCAGGGGGAAACCCCCAACAGGCAGAAGGCTACATGGGTCTGCAGACTGGAGAAGAGGTTTGGTCTGGGGAGGTCTGGCCTGTGGGCAGCAACTGAAGGCACGGAGTACGGTAGAGAACTTGGAGAATGCAAGGAGATGCAGGAGAGACGGGGTCAAGGACTGCCTGGAAACTATCTTAAGGGGTAGGCAAGAAAAGTAATCCAAGCAGCCTGAGAAGAAACATGAGCAGAAAAGAAGCAAGTAAGGGGCTTCCCTGGTGGTGCAGTGGTTGAGAGTCCACCTGCCGATGCAGGGGATACGGGTTCGTGCCCCGGTCCGGGAGGATCCCACATGCCGCAGAGCGGCTGGGCCCGTGAGCCATGGCCGCTGAGCCTGCGCGTCCGGAGCCTGTGCTCCGCAACGGGAGAGGCCACAACAGTGAGAGGCCCGCATACCACAAAAAAAAAAAAAAAAAAAAAGAAGCAGGTAAGAATCACTTCAAGGGGTCAATGAACACTTCATTATGAGCCAACACGCTGTGTTTTTATTATTCCTCTGTCAACAGGCATTATACCACGTCTGCCTGGACAGGGCAGGATGCAGGGTGATGACGGGGTACCCACAAGGTCTGGGTGAGGGAGGACGGGTGCTCACTGGGTAGACTTGACTTTCCAGATGCTGACTGTCACAACCAACAAGCCACATCACAACCTCCGAGTGTGTTCTCTTTGACACTTCCACGCCTGATTTCCCCTCAAATACAGGCCAATTTGGCATGCAATTAACTATCAGTGAGAAGACACCATGCTCAAAGTTATGCATTCCAACACATCCTTCTAGGAAAATGGAAAATCATCAATGTCACCATTATCATAAATGACAATTTGACCAGAAAAGGACATAAACAATCACAAAAGAGAGAAAACAAATGACTCTTCTATTTATGAAAAATATTCAACTTCATTAGTAATAAAAACAGTAAAATTTAAAATGAGGTGCCATTCTCACATCCCGAACTGGCAAAGATGAAAGACCTGATCATCTTCAGGGTGCGACAACACAAGTGCTCTCGTACTGCCAATGACAGCCCAACGTTCCTGGATAGACTTTTAAAACTGAATCAATATCTATAAAAGCATATTCAAAGTTTATATTTAATGGTTTAAAAAAAATCAGAAAACAACTCAAATGTCAAAAATAAAATGTTAAAATGATTTAAATATATACCATAAGACAATATTCAACCACTGAAATTTTTTTTAAACAAGAAACTTTTTATGATACGGGGAAATGCTTATAATATTTTATTTATTTATTTTTTGCGGTACGCGGGCCTCTCACTGTTGTGGCCTCTCCCGTTGCGGAGCACACAGGCTCTGGACGTGCAGGCTCAGCGGCCATGGCTCACGGGCCCAGCCGCTCCGTGGCATGGGGGATCCTCCCAGACCGGGGCACGAACCCGTGTCCCCTGCATCGGGAGGCGTACTCTCGACCACTGCGCCACCAGGGAAACCCAATGCTTATAATATTAAACAAAAAAGTAACTGAACATAAAGTCACATACAGAATAAGTGCTCAATTATGTGAAGAAAAGAATGTACAAAAAGAAAACCTTGTCATGAGACTGGCAGTGGTGATCCCTAAAGGAACTGATTATTTTTTCCCTTCCTGCTTATACTTTTTTGTATGAACATGGATTATTTTGATAATCGGGAGAAAAACACATACAAACGTCTTCTGGCAATTCTAGTCCAGCCACAAGAGTAAGTACATAAGGACTACTGCTTGGCTTCAAGAGTATACAGTGCTCAAGGGCACAAGAAAGACTGAGGTGTGACCTTTGAGCAGGTAAAAAAAAAAAAACAAAAAAAAAAACACCCATCTTTAAGATGTGCAGATGACATAAATATACAAGCATAAAACACAGACTAAATAAAAATGTAATTCCTGAGTTTTTGCCCAAGTGACTTTCTCTGTAACTACCCTCGTACCAAAATGCCTGAGTTTCTAGAAGGGCAGACTTAAATATACTTGATGTGAGGTGTAAATGGTCAATAAACTGGTTACTCTGACCTTGAACAATGAGTCCATGACAGCAGCTGACCACCACCCTCGTCTGAATGTACCTTTCCAATCCATAGCCATTCCATGAACAGCAGGAGAAAAATAGATTGAACTTTAATTGAATCAGGAATGCAGTTTGAGAAAGAAGGAAGAAGAGAGAAATGAGGCAGTGAGGCAATAAGAGAGAACCCAGCTCCTACAGACCAGTCACACGAGATTTCTAAAGTGGATTTGCAGTCATATTTGTCTGCATTAGCTGTGAGTTAATGACAGGAAGTGTCCATTTCCTAACACAACTTGGCTGTGTATATAGAATAATTTGGATCAAAGTCAGGTACATTTCCAAGTCCATCTGAGCTTGCCAATTAGCTTTAAGAGTTTTTCACAGGCTGTTCTAGGCTGGTAACATAAGGCACAGAGATTGGGGGCCAGTCCCACCTTTACAGGTTGCCTGGCACCCCAGCCCTATAATACCTGGTAAATGGCTGCCCTGTGGCTCAGGGGATGCTGGTGTCTGGAAGGAGAGGACCGCTGTATGACTAGTGGTCTCCCCACAGGGTGAGAGCACAAGAGGGAAAAGATTACGAACACTTTATTTTAGTTATTGAATTAATCCAAAAGGAAATGTAGATTAAATCAATATTTAATTCAGAAGCAGTCAGTTTCCGTTACAAAGCCATGATGACATTTCAAAGAGTAGAGAGGGTGTTTATGGGGGCAGGATCTTGGAACTTCAGAGCTATATTACGGCCTTCTTTGGTTGTAAGCATGGATTGCTGTGGTTTGACATGGCAAATGATTAAAAAAAAAAAAAAGAATACCAAATAAAAATGTGTGCAGCTACTATTTACCTACATTAACAAGCTTCATGTAAAAGCATAAATATATTTTATGGTGATAATGAGGGAGACACCTCTACACTATCCCAGTGTCTATTCATTCACCTGAGGTCAGTTCACCCCCTTCCTTTCAAGGAACAATTTAAAGAGTGGACCATTAAAGCAGAAAAGCTTTCTACATGAGCATTATGGCATTTCTCCATGTATATGGGACGGACAAGAGAGGTACCAGCTGGAACCAAATCAACTTGCTGGAGGGTTTGCAAATAGCGTTTTTCATAGACTTAGGCATCTGATCACAACAAAACTATGTCTACGGACGTGAGATCCCGAAGGTCCTTGTGGACCAACTGCATCAGACGGAGAACCAGAATTCCCTGTGGAATAATCCGTCAAAGAACCAGAATTCATAGGAAGATGGCTACATCAGCATTGAGAAGAGTTCCTTTCCACGTAGGGGATCACGGATTCTTCTTTGTAACCCCAGGCTTCACCTCCTCTCCCCAAAGCAGATGAACTTCTACTTCTCAAAAGAACTGAGGCCACCACGTGGGAATTCTCTTAACATCTACTCCTTGTACTTTAATCTTACCCTATTGCAACCCTCCCTCCTTCTGCCACAGAGCTGCCCCAGCCCCTGCCCAGAGCAACCTCACAGGCACCTTTCCCCCTTCCCCCGGGACTGCACTTCATCAGTTAGCTGCAGCCCTGCCCATCCTCTCCTCCCCAGCCCTCGTCGTTTCTTGCCACTGACACCTTCCTACCTGGGCTCCTGGCCTCTGGTCAATCTGTCACTCGTGGTGCCTTCTTAATGTTCAACTTCAACTCTCTGCTTAAAAGAACCTTCTTTGCTTCCCAAATTATAAATGGGTTATATTCAGATGGTTACTAGATTTATCATGGTGATCAATTCATAATGTATTTAAAAGTCAATTCCCTATGTTGTTTACTTGAAACTAACATGATACTGTATGTCAACTTTTTTTCAGTTAAAAAAAAAGTAAAAGTTAAAAAAAACAAAGTGGGTGAATCTAATAATTTGATTCTCACCATTGGTATCTGAGAGTTCATGCTGTTCCACATTCTCGTCAGGATTTGCCATTATCAGACTTAAAAACCTTTTGCTTATCAAGTGGAGGTGAGGGTGTATCTTGTGGGGGGTTTGTAATCACATTACTCAAGAGGTTGAGCAACTTTTCATTTTACTGGTTCCTTGCGGTTCCTCTTTATGAAGTGCTTGTTCAAGTATTTCGCCACCCTTCTCCACTCCTGGATTTTTGCTTCAGTTGGTTGCCTATCCTCTGTATTGATTCACAGGCATTCTTTACATATTCTCCTTCGTGAATTTATAAGTGTTTTAAATATTTTATCTTTTCACTCTCTATATAGCCTTTTGATAAAGTTCATAATTTTAATGTAGCCAAAGTTATCAATTGTTTCCTATATGACATGCTCTTTGTTTCTTAAGAAATTATTTCCGACCTCATGTTAATAAAGATATTTTTAAATATCAAAAAAATAAACAAACAGGTCATACTCCCAAAAGTCCTTTATAAATTGGAAGTTATACTTAAGCCCACATTCACGCCTCCATTTGCCCAACATTTACTGAGCACGTAACACGTGTCAGGCACTGTGTTGGGCAGCCTATAATGTACCTGAAGTAGAGTTCTCTTCAGAGAATGTTACAGAACCAGCTCTATAGTCTAAGCATCATTTGTCCTCCATCCATTCAGCTGATATTCACTCAGCACCTACCATGCATCAGACACTGTACTGGGCACAGAGGGTATAATAAAAGACTCAGACCAGCCCTCAGGAGGTTTACAGTCTACCAAGGGAAGCCACTTTTCATAGAAAGGGAATGCCCCTGCTGGGAAGAATGCTCAGGACTCTCCTTCAGACAGGCACAGTGTCTACAGCCAGACTTCTGACCAGAAAAAAGACAACCTATCAACATGCAAGTAACAGAAACAGAAAAAGAACTGCACTCAGTTTAAGTCTTTAATGCATTTAATTACTTTGATTGGCTTTTGCTAAATCTTGTAAACCACTGCCTACTTATATTTTATTTTATCATTTTCTATCCAGAGAATGTACATTTCATCCAATTTACCCTCAGTAAAAGGAGAAGGCTACAATATCCTCTCTTACTAAGTGCTTCTCCTCTACTATTAACTGCTTTCAGGCTGCTGGTGGAAATGAATTCTCTAATACTGTAATTTAAAAACAGTGAATTTCAGATTCTTCATGAAATTTGATAATGGTTTCTATCTAATATATAAATATCAAATCCTGTTTAATTCCTAGATAAAGTTTACAGTACTGGAAAGTAAACTCTCTCATTCACTTGCTCAGTATGGAAAAGTATGAGGACGGCAAGGTATTTGCCATGTTTCTTACAGAAAGGGGTGCGGGTGTCACAGATAAAGTACTTACAATGGAAGAATTTTGACAAGGAAAGTGACTGGTGTTTGTTGGCACCAATTACACAGGAACACAATCAGAGAAGTTAGGAAACCTCACTACCATCACTTTGTGACACAGCCAGGACTCAAACCCAGACCAAGATGATTCTGAATCTAACACTCTTCCCCCCACCACTTAAAATACACTTAAGTGTCACCCAGGGCATAAATGTGAAACAGAATACCGATGACTTTCATTGTATTATCTTCTCACGTTTCATACACACACCAGTTACAAGTAAACATCAAGCCAGCAATTATTCCCTTAGGAATGTATCTCTGTATTTCTGGTACTACAGTAAGAAGGGAGTGCTACTTGCTATAGGTGATTAAAAGTCATTTTCTCCTGGATGACAGTTCCTAAACCGATCTCCTGGGCATGGCAAAATGTGACCCGGGGAACAAGGTATCTGCATCAAATTTCAGAGCCAACAATCATCAAGGAAGCAGAAAATTTAGCTGAAAAACAGTGTGTGGGTTCACATCCTGGTGGATGGTGGTGAGTGCCTCCCTTCGTACATTTCGTAAGAAGGCTGAGGGGAAAGACTACAGCCAAGACGTCTACATGGAGCCTCAGGCTGTACCACGTGAGGTTCAGGTAACACATCTGCTACCAGCTTTTTCTTTCCAATTTTAAGCATTTAAAAAAAATTCCTCTAAACTTGTTAATTGGTAAACTGAAACAGAAAACTTAAAAGAAGAAAAAAACCACTTTCATAATCTGCAGTCTATTGGAAAAACTTGTACTTCACTGAATAAATTAGAAATTATCCGATTCTTTCAAGGATCGT
This sequence comes from Aethalodelphis obliquidens, assembly GCF_003676395.1. Taxonomy (NCBI): domain Eukaryota; kingdom Metazoa; phylum Chordata; class Mammalia; order Artiodactyla; family Delphinidae; genus Aethalodelphis; species Aethalodelphis obliquidens. The sequence goes on along the minus strand of NW_020837948.1, from coordinate 55,418,344 downwards.
CTAGAGCAGCACTGTCCAATAGAATTTTGTGAGCCATGTACATTACTTTAAAATTTTAGGAGCAACATTAAAAAAGCAAAAAGAAATTAATTGTAATAATGTATTTAACGCAAAATATCCAAAATATCATTTCCACATAGAATCAATATAAAAAGTATTAAAATATTGACATAATTTTTTCTCACAGGAACACTTCAAAATCTGTTGTGTATTTTGCACTTACAGCATATCTCAACTCAGGCACTAAATTTTCATCAGAAATACTTGATCTGATTTAAACTTTAAAAAATTTACAGTTGAAAAGTAGGTGCCCAAGTTGTCCCACACATATGTAAAAGTTTTCCAATAACTGAATTAACTATTAGTTCTAAATTTTAAATGAACTAAAATTAAATAAAATTAAAAATTCAGTGCCTTTGTCATACTAGCCATATTTCAAATACTCAGTGGCCATATGTGGCCACCATATTGGACAATGCAGGTCTAGAGCTTTCACTTTGCAAATCTCGTCAATTCTGGTAAGAATTCTTCCAGATGGGGAAAGATCTGTTTACTCATGAAGAAAATCCAGGAAGACTAACTCCCAATGCTCTGCCCTTCTGAATGAGTGAGTCCCACATGGCAGCATATGATCACTCTTAAGTTTATTCAGGACAAAGATGACCTTCCCTGGTCTAAACTATCATAACATGATAGAAAAGGCAGCACAGTAAGCCAAGGTTCAAACTGGAGAGATTTTAAAACCACGGATGTTCTTTTGAGTCAGGTTCTCTGTCTCCCTTCTAAAAGTATTCTGGCAAATTTACTGGCATATTTCTTGAGATTCACCAGGTACTAGTTCCATATGCCCCACTCTACACACAGTACATCATTTAATCTCACAGCAATCCTGTGAGATAGGGTGAGAGCCAGAGAGGGTGTTAATAATTTGTTCAAGGTCATACACCTAATTATAAGGTGCAGAGCTAGGATTCAAGCCCAGAAAGTCAGATTAAAAAGAAAAAAAAGGGCTTCCCTGGTGGCGCAGTGGTTGAGAGTCCCCCTGCCGATGCAAGGGACACGGGTTCGTGCCCCGGTCCGGGAAGATCCCACGTGCTGCGGAGTGGCTGGGCCCGTGAGCCATGGCCGCTGAGCCTGCGTGTCCGGAGCCTGTGCTCCGCAGCGGGAGAGGCCACAGCGGTGAGAGGCCCCCGTACCACAAAAAAAAAAAAAAAAAAAGAAAGAAAGAAAAAAAAGCCTGCCATAGAAGCCCTCTGATTCTAACCACACACCCTAAGTTCCTACTTTTCAAAGGCTCCTCACAATTCTCACGGAGTAGGTGGGGCAGAACAGAGCAGGAATCGCCTTGTACTTTACCAGGGAGACACAGGAGCTACCCAGCAGAGCAGTCACTCCACCTCGTGTCCAATGCCTTTTCTAAGATGCCTGGGGTCAAGAGCCAGGCAGGGGGTACCTGTCGTCTACTATGTACCACGCATGCTACCATCATGCCTTGTTCACTCTTCCAAACCACTCTGGAAGGAAGTCGTATCCACATATAAAGAGATGAGAGTTCCATCAGGTAAGGAAGGCTGCCTTCAGTCACACAGCCAGCTTGCACCACAGCTGGAATTCCAACCCAGGTCTGCGTCCGGCTGAGGTGGAGCCTCAGGCTAGGGCCTCCTGATGATAAGACTCTCCCCAAACCGCAGTGACTCTCTCTGCTCAAGAGAAACCTTCTACCAAGTTGATATAACATGAGCGACCATATACAGCAGAAGGTGGGATCAGATTTCTTCATAATTTAGATGCTGTTAATCAGAGTGGCTGCTCTTATGTCTTGTGATTTCGTAAAGTTTTATTGTATTTACCTGGGATGAATTCACAATTCAAAAAACAAAAACCAAAAGAGATACAGAGCAGGTTGGTTTTATCTGGTTAAATCTTCAGAGACAGGGATTTCAAGGGCAAACACGACTTAGCTGCTGAAGGCACTGGCAGATGGAATTGGCTTTTCCCCAGAGCTGGATTAAACAGGCCAGCCTGGAACTGATCCAGGGTGACAACTCACAAAGGCGGACTAAATCATCATTGGAATACACTGGAAACATGGAGCCACTTAACTCGGGGGTGCACTCGACTCATTACATAACAGGCAAAATGGCAATCAGACCTGTTTTCACTCAAGCAGACAGTGCCTCTGCGTGGAAAGAAACACCCCTCACCAGCACAAGCCTGTCTCGGTTGAGAATATTCCCCTCATAGAACTGTATGAGCAAAAGCAGGCCTCACCAGCAGCCCCAATTATCACCTGGCTGGCAGGTCTCTGGAATTCTGGATCTGAACAGCGCACGGCAGCTTGTTATTATTAGCCAAATTTTAAACAGGTTTATGAACACCTGGCTCAGAAAATCACAAGTAATAAATCCTTTATTTTCAATGTTCAGGGAAAGGTATGTATTTTTTATTAATAGTCTTTATTAATAGACAATCGGTTTCTCCCACCCCCACTATATAAACACGGAGCAGATATTTAAAGATGATCAGTTGGATAAAGTGCCAACAGGATACCCACCTGTCTCGGGTCAGCCTCGGCTTTCCCATGAGCAGGAACTTTGCTCAAATAATTTCATAACTCATAAGTGCTTACAGTTCCCATTTAAAAAAACAAAAAACAAGCCAAGCTTCCTCACCTAACCCAACCAGCAGTTGTTAGGACAGTTTAAAAACATTTGAAAAATCAGTAGTTCAATTCATGACATAAGAGCAATTTTTCCTTCCCCAGAATCTGTAAACAAGATCACCTTTCCACAAAGGAGATGGTATCTGTGAAAATACTCTTCAAATCCCCTGCACGTGGCAGACCCTCCTGGACGGGGTGTGGGTCAGTCCCAAGTACACACCATGCACTGGTTCCCTTGGCCTGAGCCCCACCCTCAAGTTCATGACAAGAGCAAGGCCCCTACGGGACCAGGTTGGACAGGCCTCTCCCTCTTGAGGAGCAGAGCTGGATCAAAGTCTTTGGGGACAGTTACTTAACTTTCCACTTTGATTTCCTTGAATGCATACTGTAGGAGGTTACTCAGCCCCTATTTCTGTTACTAATATTCTCCCAAAGTGACCTTTATAAATTCAAATCTATAGAGTTAATCATAAATCACCTATTAGTCAACTGTTTTCAATTTTTATTTAGGCAATTCCTCTACCCGTGCTGTCATCAAAAACTAAAATTGGGTAATTCGAATTGGCCATCTCTACTTCCCCTTTCAGAGAGAAATGATAACAAAGGGTGAATGATCCCCAGAGAAGCTCAAAAGGAAAGACAACTTAAAGCCAGCTGTACCCATTATAAAGAGGTCTTAAACTTGTTTGTAAATGGCGACAGAACAAACCATGTCAGAACTGAAGGTATGGAATTTACAGCATTAAACTTAATGTCATTAGTGAAACTTTACAGGGTCCTTTACAACATTTGTGTACGTTCATCAAAGTGGTATTTCTAGCCAAAAACAAAAACAAAAAAACTAGTGTTTATCATTCAGGGCCCCAAAGTTTGCAACACTGCATCTCTTTCAAGAAGTCAGTTGCCACCCACCTCGAAAGGGTTTCCAAAGAATCACTGGTAGTAAGCGTATCTGATTTCATTGACTCACCTATTATATCTGCAGGAATGCTGGGAAGTCTCAATGAACAACTTCAGAAAAATGCCACCTGGAGAAACAAATTGAACAAAACATTACTTTTTTTTTTCCTTTTAAACACACAAGGAAGGCTTACCATACAATTTTATGTCTCATTAAAATATGTGGTGTTTCGGGCTTCCCCAGTGGCGCAGTGGTTGAGAGTCCACCTGCCGATGCCAGGGACGCGGGTTCGTGCCCCGGTCCGGGAGGATCCCACATGCCGCGGAGCGGCTGGGCCCGTGAGCCATGGCCGCTCAGGCTGCACGTCCGGAGCCTGTGTTCCATAGCGGGAGAGGCTGCAACGGTGAGAGGCCCGCGTACCGCACATCGGCAGGTGGACTCTCAACCACTGCGCCACTGGGGAAGCCCGCAACACCGCATATGTTAAAAAGGTGAAAGGCCCGCGTACCGCAAAAAAAAAAAAAGAAAGAAAGAAAAAAAAATATGTGGTGTTTCAAATATTGGCCCCCAGGTTGCATATAAGTTCAGCTTGCATTAAAATGTAGCCACCCCTTCCTGGGAACACTGATGTACTAACCCGAAGTCCAAACCACTGATGAACCAGAAAAAAATAAGAGAGCAGGGAGGACGGTGCAGCCCGTGAACATGCACCTTACGACATCCTTTCCTTTCCCTTCACAAGGGGATCAACTTGAAAACACAACCTGTGACCTTGAGGGCACTTTATGAACAAACATAAAAAGCTCAAATAATCCAAAAATGAATTATGGAATGAAATATAAAATTGTGAATGAGGAATCCATCCTGGCAGCACTTTATATCCTTTTTCAGTTATTCTGTTAACTTTTTTTAAAGCTAAATTCACAAGGATGTCAAAAATTGGAGAAATGGGGAAATGGTCATTAAAACCCTCACATAGTAAACAGAGGAATCGAGAAGAAGAATTTCTTTAGTTTAGTTTAGTTTCTAGTTAGTTTATTCCAAAATCAAGTATTCCTTTTGGTGTTCTCAAAGTCTTTAGATAACCTTTTAAAATTATAAGGCTATTTAATACGGTCACAAAATAGACCAAAATGTCTTTCAGCACTGCTTTGAAATATTAAACATAAATGGAACAAATTTCTTATATAAAATATCACAGTTGCCATTTGTTGGGAATTTATTGTGCACCTAGGACTGTGTGGCATCAGATTATAACCTTTCCAGGCAGAGACTATGTCCATTAACATATGAGGAAGCAGATTTTTTTTTTTTTTTTTTTTTTTTTTTGCGGTATTCGGGCCTCTCACTGTTGTGGTCTCTCCCGTTGTGGAGCACAGGCTCTGGACGCGCAGGCTCAGTAGCCATGGCTCACGGGCCCAGCCACTCCGTGGCATGTGGGATCTTCCCAGACCGGGACACGAACCCGTGTCCCCTGCATCGGCAGGCAGACTCTCAACCACTGCGCCACCAGGGAAGCCCAGGAAGCAGATTTTTAAAGAAGCAGAGAAACTTCCCCAGTATCACACAGATCCAGGGTTTCCAAATCATGCTCTTTTCACTCTGCCATGTGGCCCCTTGAAAGCACTCCTTTCACTCTATGTAGTCTATTCATCACCTCCCCAAATAGAAATCTGACATTCCTTAAAGTAAAAGTCTGGAAAGGAAACTGACTAGCAGATAAAATTAAACTGTGCTTTCTGCATGTTTAAAAATGTTGAGCCTAATCATGGCATTTAGGATTGTAACATAATACAGTACGTGAGTAAACTTACATCCAGATAACTAGGTTAACATGTGCAGCATCAGTATAAATCCAGACTGGACCTGAGGTTTAAAAGCCAATACTGGACTCAAAGGCTCCTCTATCTAAAGAAATCATTTTAGTTCAGTTACAAACTCGAAGATACTGGACAATGCTCATTGGGTTTCAGTTAAGAAAAAATACATACATAAAAGAATTCTGAACTCCTAAGGTCCTTTGTTATATAATAGCTTGGGGGAGTTATGATTTTTTTAAAGGTTCTTTATAAGTTAATTACTAGTTAAATTCCAAGAATTTCCCACAGTTTAATTTTACCCTTTCAGGAGACATCATGGGAAGTCATGATCAGTATTTTTATCTGGAAACAGCTTCTGTGAAATAAGCCACTAGGATTATTATGAATCGGTCTGTTATAAATGAAGTTCTTGATCAATGTTTCATTACCTCTAAAAGCTAAATGGGTCACAAAAATACTTGAATTAGCACACCTCCAAATCAAAGATAACATTTAAAAAAAATCTCTTTTGTTACATACAAGGCAAGCAAAAGTTCTGGACAGTTAAGGCAGATATCGAGACCCTAACAACAGAGAAGGCAGGGTTGAATCCTGATTCCCACCTAAAGTTCTCCAAACTCATACTGCCAAAAAAAAGCACCTCCTAGAATACATAAATTTGGTCTAAGGTCCAAAGAAGTATGTTATCTGGGAGTAAGTTTTCAGTATCATGATAAAGCTTTTCTGACAGCCAAGTCCCATCTTGTGAAACCACCAAAGTGATCAGAAAGATGAACCATGCCAATTCTGTTATTGGATATGGTTGGTAAACAGGGTGTTACAGTTTTTAATTTTTTAATGCTATTTCAAAAAAATACAGTAGACTAAAACTATGTCAAATCTCACAGTCCTCAAAAGTTCATAAAAAATAGTTAATGTATTAGGCATTAACTGTCAGGCACTGTTCTATGTACTTCATGGAAATTAACTCATTTATTTCTCACAAAAACCCTGAAGTAGGTACTAAATATACCCATTTATTTTATTATTTTTTAATTAATTTTTATTGGAGTACAGTTGCTTTACAGTGTTGTTGAAGATTTTTTTTTTGATGTGGACCATTTTTAAAGTCTTTATTGAATTTGTTACAATACTGTTTCTGTTTTATGTTTTGGTTTCTTGGCTGACAGGCATGTGGGATCTTAGATCTTGGCTCCCAGACCAGGTATCAAACCCACACCCCCTGCGCTGGAAGTGCAGCACTCACAAAGGCATTAGCATGCTGCCATATCACCATTTTCCCATTTCTCTATGTGCAAATATGTTTTTCATTTACAGGTTGTTAAACACATGGGAGCTTATAAAAATTAGAAATATCTGTGTTTCTTGGGCTTCCCTGGTGGCGCAGTGGTTGAGAGTCTGCCTGCCGATGTAGGGGACACGGGTTCGTGCCCCGGTCCGGGAAGATCCCACATGCTGCGGAGCGGCTATGCCCGTAAGCCATGGCTGCTGAGCCTGCACGTCCGGAGCCTGTGCTCCACAACGGGAGAGGCCACAACAGTGAGAGGCCCGCGTACCACAAAAAAAAAAAAAAAAGAAATATCCGTGTTTCTTATTTATCATCTTTTGTCTTCATTTTTGTAGATTTTTTAAAATTCATTTTTATTGGAGTATAGTCCACTTACAATGTTGTGTTAGTTTCTGCTGTACAGCAAAGTGAATCAGTTATACATATACATATCCACTTTTTTTTAGATTCTTTTCCCACATAAGTCATTACGGAGTATTGACTTCCCTGTGCTATACAGTAGATTCTTTTCTTTTTTTTTTTTTTAAGATTTTTTTGATGTGGACCATTTTTTAAGTTTTTATTGAATTTGTTACAATATTGCTTCTATTTTATGTTTTGTTTTTCTGGCAGAGAGGCATGTGGGATCTTAGCTCCCCGACCAGGGATCAAACCCGCACCACCTACTTGGAAGGTGAAGTCTTAAACCACTGGAAGTCCCCAGTAGATTCCTATTAGTTATCTATTTTATATATAATAGTGTGTATATGTCAATCACAAACTCCCAATTTATCCCTCCCTCCCCCTCTTGGTAAAACAAACCATAAGTTTGTTTTCTACATCTCTGACTCTATTTCTATTTTGTAAATATGTTCATTTGTACATTAGTAGTCTGCTGAGCCCAGTAAATACAGATACTGTTTCTTCTAGCAAGGATTCTTAAAAAAATTCAAACTACCACATTTTTGCATATTAAGGAGTTAAAAAGTTTTTGCTTCCCATTCATCCCCGTTTGGTTCCCTGCCCTTTGGTTCCACTTCCGGAGATCAGGAGGAGAAACAATAGCTGCCTTTAGTGCCGGAGCACAGCACCCACGTGACAGGCCCCAGCTCTTATTTATTGAATTGAATTGCCAAAAACAGGAAGCTGAGTTTAAGACCCCTTTCTCAGTTATAAATTTCTATAACTTGACATGCACTGATTTGAACTGTTTCTTGTTACTCTGTAAAACTAGAACCAAGAAGTGTAAGTTATCTTGAAGTTAGGAGGCTAGACTTCAGCTTAACTGAAGAAAGAATGTCATCATAAACAGCTGTCCCACAGAGGTCCAGGCTGCCTCTGGGTGGGTGAAGAGGCAGCTGCTTGTGATCACAGAGGCCCGTAGAAGGGGAAAGTCTCAATAGCCGTCCTGTAACAGAAAGAGGCATTTCATGAACCCTGCGGTAGTTCACAAAGCCCATATTTGGTAAGGATGGGGGGGTCCCATGGCAGAGCACTGTGTAAGTTACACGACACTTTGAAATTCATTTTCTCATTTGATCAACACTAGGAGTGGAAGGTAGCTGGAGTGGCGGTGGGAACAGACATCATTTATTATTCCCATTTTACAGACTAGGAATTTGAACAACTTAAATTGAATCACACAGTAAATGCTATAATCTGGGCTCCAACCCAGGACTTCTGACTCCCAAGTCCAGGGTATTTCCAACTAGGCAATATTGCAACAACCAAGACCATACTTATTCATCAAGGACAGGGGCAATGATGGGTCCCAAAGATGTGAAGCATGGAAGCGAATACCAAAGGAGATGAGCTGAAAGCAAAATATGGTAAGAGCCCTACTACTGTCACAAACCACTCCTTCTACCTCACTAAGAAGTACTCTATATATTTTGGTAGAGACACTTCTCTCACTTACATGTGTCCACTAAAGGAATAATTGTCCAAATCCTACTTTACTGCTATGTTGATACAATAAATGCTTGAGGCAGTTGGTTCACATTTTAAGGGGAGTTAGTGGCAGCATAATATACACAAACAGCAGTGTCCCGGGACTTCCCTGGTGGCGCAGTGGTTAAGAATCTGCCTGCCAATGCTGGGGACATGGGTTCGATCCCTGGTCCGGGAAGATCCCACATGCCATGGAGCAACTAAGCCCATGTGCCACAACTACTGAAGCCTGCACCCCTAGAGCCTGTGCTCCGCAAGAAGAGAGAAGTCACTGCAATGAGAAGCCCGTGCACCGCAATGAAGGGTAGCCCCCACTCACCACAACTAGAGAAAGCCTGCACGTAGCAAAGAAGACCCAATGCAGCCAAAAAAAGAAAGAAAGAAAAAAGAGCAGTGTCTCATTTCTGCATGTAAAGTATAAATTGTCACTCAAAGCCTATGCTGGGAGTTAAAAAAAAAAAAAAAAGTCAATGGAATGCACTTAGTATTCTAACAATAGGTCCGGGATAACCTTGGGTCTGACAACAGGAGTTTAACAGAAATGGGTCAGCCACTGAAGGACTGCTGAACCTTACAAGATTTTCCAGGAAAGACGTAAGAGCGTCAAATTTCACGAACCTGTCTACCAAGTAGAGGGTGGCAGATTGCCAAAGGCTGGACTGTGATAACTCATGTGAAATCCTGGGAACTTGAACCTCTACAATGCCTGCCCTGCCACTCAGCCACACAGGGAATGACTGAAGTTCAAGTTTCCAAAGACCTCATAGACTACAAGCCGAATGTTCATCACAGAGACTTCCTTTCACTCGTAAGGAAGGAGAAATGACTCAATTCAAAACTCCCCACATCAACATGAATCTGTTAAAGGGGAAGTTTTTAAGTATCTGCGTACCACAGAATAGCCTACTTGGATCTTATCTCCTGCATTTGGACAGTGCAAGGCACAGGGCAGATGTTTCATGAATGTTTAACCATGTAAACGAATGGGTGATCGCATTAGGAAAATTTGCCACAGATAGAAAAGGCACAATATGGGAAAGAGAGAAATACTGGGTTGATAGGAATGAGAAAACCATCAAGCCAAGATGACAGCAGGAATTCCAGAATGAGGAGAAAACACCAGAGGTGAAGGGTGACTCAGCAGGCATGGAAAGAGTACGGGGTGGTGGTTATGCTGTCCTCGCGGGAGAGTCCTCAAGTCGGTGCATAATGTCTTCTGTCCTGGAGTATCCTTAGAATACAGGTGATGGAGGAGGCTAATGGAGCGAGTGTGCACAATTAAAGAGCTCCTTAGGGACTTCCTGGTGGCGCAGTGGTTAAGAATCCACCTGTCAATGCAGGGAACCTGGGTTAGAGCCCTGGTCCGGGGAAGATCCCACATGCCACGGAGCAACTAAGCCTATGCACCACAACTACTGAGACTGCGCTCTCGACCCCATGAGCCACAACTACGGAGCCTACTTGCCACAACTACTGAGCCCGTGCACCACAACTACTGAGCCTGCATGCCTAGAGCCTGTGCTCTGCAACAAGAGAAGCCACCGCAGTGAGAAGCCCACGCACTGCCACGAAGAGTAGCCCCTGCTCACTGCAACTAGAGAGAAAGCCCACGTGCTACTACGAAGACCCAATGCAGCCAAAAAAATTTTTTTAAATAAATAAGCAAACAAACAAATAAATAAATAAAAAATAAAGAGCTCTTTAAGTAATTCTGAGAAACCTTCCTCCGGATGACAACTACTCTTTTGTTTTTGCGGTACGCAGGCCTCTCACTGTTGTGGCCTCTCCCGTTGCGGAGCACAGGCTCCGGACGCGCAGGCCCAGCGGCCATGGTTCACGGGCCCAGCCACTCCGCGGCATGTGGGATCTTCCCAGACCGGGGCACGAACCCGTGTCCCCTGCATCGGCAGGTGGACTCTCAACTGCTGCGCCACCAGGGAAGCCCGACAACTACTCTTAATATTCTTGCTTGCTTTTTAAACTTGAGTATAGATATGTGATCATTTTGCAAGAGAGAAACAGTTGTGAATGTCATCAGGCACTGGCAATGGGTAAACCTTATCCAATACTCCAACAACCACTTGTTCAAGAACAGGTCATTTGAGATTTGACAGATCCAGGTTGTCACAGGAGGGCAGGTGAGCACAGCACAGCCGGGGCACATGCCAGGCAAACAGGCGGCCCCGTGAGGAACTTGGACTGTAAGCGCTGACAAGCCCTTTCTGTTTGACATTTCTTAGCAGTCTGCATTCCAAATCTGGGAATAAACTTTAAGTAATAACAGGCCAGTGTTTCTGAAAAACAGATGCCAAGATTAAAACTCGAAATAAAGAACGTCTACTCATTAAAAAGATTTCCAAACCAATTACCAAAGGGTAATTCAGACTCACACAGGCCAAGGCATATATACAGCAACTAGAGACCCTGCTCCCGGGCTGGCTGTCAATGATAAACCCCTTGAAGTCCAGGAATCAGCCTGTCTGACCTATGGAATGCTTCCTGAAGACCCTCACATAGCATCGCCTTCACAGAGGTGAAGCTCATTGAGGGGCAGGGCTGTTACACCATCAGGACAGGCCAACTCACCATTGTGGAAATGCCTTTCCTTTAAAGGATTTGCAATTTCCTGAAAACACAGGCAAGAAATCAGAGAAAGGGAGAGTCGGCCTCTAAGCAAGGTAGCTCTAGTGGTAAAATGGATAGCTTGCTTTAGGAAGCCCAGCTTCCCCAGTTTAAATATTTACCCTTTTCGTTATCTTACATATACATAAAAGCATTTATCTGTCCATTATTTTACCTACTCCCAGTCAAAAAATATCTGCTGGGGAGACCAAAACAAACAAGGCATTCCTTGCTACTTTCCAGGAAAGTACTCCCTCTCGTGTGTTGTTAGCAATTCTCTGCCGGGATGCCCCCGCGCTGCGCCCCCAAGACCCCTACTGCGGGAAGGGCTGGCAGCCTTTGCTTATACCACAACGCGTGTGGGTCACTGCTGCTATGTGTACCTTAAGCTTCAGTCTTCATAATCAAAGGCTTTGAGCTTTGCTAAACCTTTGACATGAGTGAGCAGGTAACAGGATTTTGGTGGCACAGAGACAACGAAGAGGATCTTCACTTACACCAGAGAGAGCCCAGAAGGCCAGTGCCACCGGGGCACACGTGAGGACACCCTCCGAATGAAGGCCGGAGGAATAAAATCACTTCAAACGCTCCTCACTTTCAGGAAAAAAAAAATTTCAAGAAATGTGTAAAAATCTGCATCACCACAAAACCAAGGGTACGTGAACCTTTAATAAAATATTCTTAGCTGGCACTAAATCTCACATAGTAATGTACAGTATAATTTATCAATAAAAATAAATCCTAATACTCCTCGGCGGTGGAGTCCTGTAATGAGGCCTGTACTACAACCACCACCCCACAAGGAAAAGGGGAGCACAGCTGCTGCACTCTAAGGAAGGAGAGAAGGAGGTGGGTACTGAAATTTCCTGACATCTCCTGGGACAGCTCTGCTTAACTGAGCAGAGGAATGTACACACCACAAAGGAATACAATGACTTAGTATTAAAGAATAAAAATTATTATACATGGGGCTTCCCTGGTGGCGCAGTGGTTAAGAATCCGCCTGCCAATGCAGGGGGCATGGGTTCGATCCCTGGTCTGGGAAGATCCCACATGCCGTGGAGCAACTAAGCCCGTGCGCCACAACTACTGAGCCTGTGCTCTAAAGCCCATGAGCCACAACTAGTGAGCCTGCGTGCCACAACTACTGAAGCCTGTGCACCTAGAGCCTATGCTCTGCAACAAGAGAAGCCACTGCAATGAGAAGCCCACACACCGCAACTAAGAGTAGCCCCCGCTCGCCGCAACTAGAGAAAGCCCATGTGCAGCAACGAAGACCCGACACAGCCAAAAATAAATAAATTTTTTTAAAAACAGAAATCTTATTGCAGAATCACTGCATTTATAAAGCCTTCCATGTAAAACTTAAAGTGGGAGGTGGAGGAAACCTGCTCTGATAAATTAGAGAAAATGAAGGCAAACACACTAAAACCAAAATAATGCCAAAGCTGCACGTGGAAGATGCCAGAGCTTTTCTGCGGAGTCCCCGCTGCTCATTCGTCCCATTCCCAATGAGCGCCCAGACCAAGGGTGACCTCAGAGCCCACACCCCTCATTTAGGAGAGCCACAGCCTGTCCTTCCTGCCCACCCCCGCACCAAGACAGCCTCACCCTGGGTCAGAAGCAAAGGCCAAGCCCCGTCCTCTCTCCCTCAAGCTTTCAGGCATCACCATCAGGTCCCTTCCCCGTGGCACCACACAGTGGAGTTCTTTCTCAAAACTCCAGCCAAGATGGCAGAGACTTCTGCAACAGCTCTCAGAACAGGAACCTTGCCGAAGTGGTCTTTAAAATCAGAAAAGGACGCAGGATAAGGGGGATGTGGGGAAGGAACGCTCTCAAGGGGGCACCTGGGAAGGGGAGAAAAGGGGAAAACCCAAGATTCTTTCTCCCATTTTTTTTCTTCCCCAAGGACAGCATTCAAGGTCAGATTAATGAATGCATCCTCTTAGAACACACCTGACCTTAGCTCACCTGTCCTGGGTTTGTTGACCACTCCCCATGACAAGTCATGGGACTATGCGCCTCTCTTTCGTGGCCCGCTTTGACCCCAAATCTGATGCTGTGTCCTCCAAATCTGCCCGTTTGCCTCTATATCTTCCCCAATTCCATACGTGGAACTCTGTTCAAGACCCAACTCAAGTGTCATCTTCCGCGAAGCCTTCTCTAAACTCGCTCTTGCCTTTGACCTCTTCCCATCCCTCTCTTCTCTGAGCCCATGCAGACTTCTGAGCACGGCTCTGTCACTCCCAGCACACTGCGTAAGAATTATTTGCTTGGTTGACTCCCAGGTCCAAGTACATCCATCCATCTGCTAGCTAACATTTACGAACTGTGGCTCCGGCAACATTACAAAATGGCCATGACGAAGTCCCTGACTAGGAACAGAGACCTTCTCCAGATCACAGATATTCATACGGCTTATCCTCTCACTTCATTCAAGTCCCTGTACGAATGTCACCTCCTTCCCTCACCGCCCGAGCTGAAGAGCACAGCATACATCCTCAGTCTCCAGCACTGTCTGCCATTCTCACCCAGCTTTATTTCTCCAAGCTCTCACGACTGCCTGACAGCCATCCATACAAATGGATGAATGGGCAGTTATAGACATATCTAGATATATAGGTACAGATACAGATTTTTTTCAAAGTCACTTGTTTGTCCACTAGGGTGTAAGCTCCATTAAGGCAAGGCCTTGAGTGTGCTTGAGTCTGTGCTGTGTGGACCCCTAATAGCTGGACTAGCACCTGAGACAGACTGAGTTCTTAGTATCAGTTGATGAATACATGTATGGGTAGATGATAACATCTTGGCCAAGAAACCCAGGGGGAAAAGGAGATCAGGTGAGGGTAGCCTCTATTTGCTCACTGAGGCTTTTTTTTTTTTAACAGCTCTTTATTGGAGTATATTTGCTTCACAATACCTTGTTAGTTTCTGTTGCACAACAAAGCAAATCAGCCATATGCATACACATGTCCCCACATCCCCTCCCTCTTACGCCTCCCTCCCATCCTCCATATCCCACCCCTCTAGGTCATCACAAAGTACCAAGCCGATCTCCCTGTGCTATGCTGCTGCTTCCCACCAGCCAACTATTTTACATTTGGTAGTGTATATATGTCGATACTAGTCCCACTTCGCCCCAGCTTTGCCCTCCCACCCCATGTCATCAAGTCCATTCTCTTTGTCTACCTCTTTATCCCTGCCCTGCAACTAGGTTCATCAGTACCATTTTTTTTTTATTCCATACATATGTTAGCATACGGTATTTGTTTTTCTCTTTCTGACTTACTTCACTCTGTATCAGACTCTAGGTCCATCTACCTCACTACAAATAACTCAATTTCGTTTCTTTTTATGGCTGACTAATATTCCATTGTATATATGTACCACATCTTCTTTACCCATTCATCGGTCAATGGACATTTAGGTTAGTTCCATGTCCTGGCTATTGTAAATAGTGCTGCAATGAACACTGTGGTGCATGTCTCTTTTCAATTATGGTTTTCTCAGGGTATATGCCCAGTAGTGGGATTGCTGGGTTATATGGTAGTTCTATTTTTAATGCTTTAAGGAAGCTCCATACTGTTTTCCATAGTGGGTGTATCAATTTACATTCCCACAAACAGTGTAAGAGGGTCCCCTTTTACCACACCCTTTCCAGCATTTACTGTTTCTAGATTTTTTGATAATGGCCATTCTGACTGGCGTGAGGTGATACCTCATTGTAGTTTTGATTTGCATTTCTCTAATAATTAGTGATGTTGAGCATCTTTTCATGTACCTCTTGGCCATCTGCATGTCTTCCTTGGTGAAATGTCTATTTAGGTCTTCTGCCCATTTTTCAACTGGACTGTCTGTTTTTTATTATATTGAGCTCCATGAGCTGTTTGTATATTTTGGAGATTAATCCTTTGTCTGTTGTTTCATTTGCAAATATTTTCTCCCATTCTGAGGGTTGTCTTTCCATCTTGTTCATGGTTTCCTTTGTTGTGCAAAAGCTTTTAAGTTTAATTAAGTCCCATTTGTTCATTTTTGTTTTTATTTCTGTTACTCTAGGATGTGGGTCAAAAAAGATCTTGCTGTGGTTTATGTCAAAGAGTGTTCTTCCTATGTTTTCCTCTAAGAATTTTATAGTGTCTGGTCTTACATTTACATCTTTAATCCACTGGAGTTTATTTTTGTGTACGGTCTCAGGTAGTGTTCTAATTTAATTCTTCTATATGTAGCTGTCCAGTTTTCCCAGCACCACTTACTGAAGAGGCTGTCATTTCTCCATTGTATGTTCTTGCCTCCTCTGTCATAAATTAGGTGCCCAGATGTGCACAGGTTTTTCTCTGGGCATTCTATCCTTTACCATTGATCTATAGTTTTGTTTTTGTGCCAGTACCATACTGTCTTGATTACTGTAGCTTTGTGGTATAGTTTGAAGTTGGGGAGCCTGATTCCTCCAACTCAGTTTTTCTTTCTCAAGATTGCTTTGGGCTGGGAGCTTCAAGATGGCAGAAGAGTAAGATGCAGAGATCACCTTCCTCTCCACAAATACATCAGAAATACATCTACATGTGGAACAGCTCCTACAGAACACCTACTGAATGCTGGCAGAAGACCTCAGACCTCCCAAAAGGCAAGAAGCTCCCCATGTACCTGGTTAGGGCAAAAGAAAAAAGAAAAAACAGAGACAAAAGAATAGGAATGGGACCTGCACCAGTGGGAGGGAGCTGTGAAGGAGGAAAGGTTTCCAAACACTAGGAAGCCCCTTCGCAGGGGGAGACTGCAGGTGGCGGTGCTGGGGGGAGCTTCGGAGCCACAGAGGAGAGTGCAGCAACAGGGGTGCGGAGGGCAAAGTAGAGAGATTCCCACACAGAGGATCAGTACTGACCAGCACTCACCAGCCAGAGAGGCTTGTCTGGTAACCTGCCAGGATGGGCGGGGGTTGGGAGCTGAGGTTCGGACTTCGGTCGGATCCAAGGGAGAGGACTGGGGTTGGCTGCGTGAACACAGCCTGAAGGGGGCTAGTGCACCACAGCAAGCCGGGAGGGAGTCCAGGAAAAGGTCTGGAGCTGCCGAAGAGGCAAGAGACTTTTACTTGCCTCTTTGTTTCCTGGTGCACGAGGAGAGGAGATTAATAGCGCCCCTTAAAGGAGCTCCAGAGACGGGCGCGAGCCGCGGCTAACAGTGCGGACCCCAGAGACGGGCAGGAGACGCTAAGGCTGCTGCTGCGGCCACTAAGAAGCCTGTGTGCAAGCACAGGTCACTATCCACACCTCCCCTCCCGGGAACCTGTGCAACCGGCCACTGCCAGGGTCCTGTGATCCAGGGACAACTTCCCCGGGAAAACACACGGCACACCTCAGGATGGTGCAACGTCACGCAGGCCTCTGCCACCGCAGGCTCGCCCCGCATACGTACCCCTCCCTCCCCCAGGCCTGAGTGAGCCAGAGCCCCTGAATCAGCGGCTCCTTTAACCCCGTCCTGTCTGAGTGAAGAACAGACGCCCTGAGGTGACCTACACGCAGAGGCGGGTCCAAATCCAAAGCTGAACCCCGGGAGTTGTGCGAACAAAGAAGAGAAAGGGAAATCTCTCCCAGTAGCCTCAGGAGAAGAGGATTAAATCTCCACAATCAACTTGATGTACCCTGCATCTGTGGAATACCTGAATAGACAACGAATCATCCCAAATTGAGGAGGTGGACTTTGGGAGCAAAGATATATATTTTTCCCCTTTTTCTCTTTTTGTGAGTGTGTATGTGTATGCTTCTGGGTGTGATTTTGCCTGTACAGCTTTGTTTTTACCATTTGTCTTAGGGTTCTGTCTGTCCGTTTTTGTTTTTTTAATTTTTTTTATTTTTATTTTATTTTATTTTTTAATAATTATTTTTTTAATGTTTTATTTTAATAACTTTATTTTATTTTACTTTATTTTACCTTCTTTCTTTCTTTTTTTTCTCCCTTTTATTCTGAGCCGTGGGGATGAAAGGCTCTTGGTGCTCCAGCCAGGCGTCAGGACTGTGCCTCTGAGGTGGGAGAGCCAACTTCAGGTCCACAACAGGTCCACAAGAGACCTCCCAGCTCCACGTAATATCAAATGGCGAATATCTCCCAGAGATCTCCATCTGGACACCAACACCCAGCTTCACTCAACGACCAGCAAGCTACAGTGCTGGACACCCTACGCCAAACAACTAGCAAGACAGGAACACAACCCCACCCATTAGCAGAGAGGCTGTCTAAAATCATAATAAGGCCACAGACACCCCAAAACACACCACCGGATGTGGACCTACCCACCAGAAAGACAAGATCCAGCCTCATTCACCAGAACACAGGCACTAGTCTCCTCCACCAGGAAGCCTACACAACCCACTGAACCAAACTTAGCCACTGGGGACAGACACCAAAAACAACAGGAACTACAAACCTGCAGCCTGCGAAACGGAGACCCCAAACACACTAAGTTAAGCAAAATGAGAAGACAGAAAAACACACAGCAGATGAAGAGCAAGGAGAAAACCCACCAGACCTAACAAATGAAGAGGAAATAGGCAGTCTACCTGAAAAAGAATTCAGAATAATGATGGTAGAGATGATCCAAAATCTTGGACTTGGAATACAGAAAATACAAGAAACGTTTAAAAAGGACCTAGAAGAACTAAAGAGCAAACAAACAGTGATGAACAACACAATAAATGAAATTAAAAATTCTCTAGAAGGGATCAATAGCAGAATAACTGAGGCAGAAGAACGGATAAGTGACCTGGAAGATAAAATAGTGGGAATAGGGCTTCCCTGGTGGTGAAGTGGTTGAGAATCTGCCTGCCAATGCAGGGGACACGGGATTGAGCCCTGGTCGGGGAAGATCCCACATGCTGCGGAGCAACTAGGCCCGTGTGCCACAACTACTGACCCTGCGCGTCTGGAGCCTGTGCTCTGCAACAAGAGAGGCTGCAACAATGAGAGCCCTGCGCACCACGATGAGGAGTGGCCCCTGGGAAAATGGGAATAGGAACATACATACCGATAATTACCTTAAATGTAAATGGATTAAATGCTCCAACCAAAAGACATAGATTGGCTGAATGGATACAAAAACAAGACCTGTACATATGCTGTCTACAAGAGACCCACTTCAGACCTAGAGACACATACAGACTGAAAATAAGGGGATGGAAAAGATATTCCATGCAAATGGAAACCAAAAGAAAGCTGGAGTAGCAATTCTAATATCAGACAAAATGGACTTTAAAATAAAGACTATTACAAGAGACAAAGAAGGACACTATGTAATGATCAAGGGATCAATCCAAGAAGAAGATATATAACAACTGTAAATATTTATGTACCCAACACAGGAGCACCTCAATACATAAGGCAAATACTAACAGCCATAAAAGGGGAAATCGACAGTAACACATTCATAGTAGGGGACTTTAACACCCCACTTTCACCAAGGGACAGATCATCCAAAATGAAAATAAAGAAAGAAACACAAGCTTTAAATGACACAT
The DNA here is from genome assembly GCF_003676395.1 of Aethalodelphis obliquidens. NCBI lineage: Eukaryota > Metazoa > Chordata > Mammalia > Artiodactyla > Delphinidae > Aethalodelphis > Aethalodelphis obliquidens. The sequence continues at coordinate 55,399,617 of NW_020837948.1, read as the reverse complement.
TAAACAAGATGGACTTAATTGGTATTTATAGGACATTCCTTCCAAAAACAACAGAATACACATTCTTGTGCTCATGGAACATTCTCCAGAATAGATCATATCTTGGGTCACAAATCAAGCCTTGGTAAATTAAAGAAAACTGAAATTGTATCAAGTACCTTTTCTGACCACAACGCTATGAGACTAGATATCAATTACAGGAAAAAATCTGTAAAAAATACAAACACATGGACGCTAAACAATACACTACTTAATAACCAAGAGATCACTGAGGAAATCAAAGAGGAAATCAAAAAATACCTAGAAACAAATGAGAATGAAAACACGACGACCCAAAACCTATGGGATGCAGCAAAAGCAGTTCTAAGAGGGAAGTCTATAGCAATACAATCCTACCTTAAGAAACAAGAAACATCTCAAATTAAAAAAACTAAACTTCAGCTTCCCTGGTGGCGCAGTGATTGAGAGTCCAACTGCTGATGCAGGGGACATGGGTTCGTGCCCCAGTCCGGGAAGATCCCACATGCCATGGAGCGGCTGGGCCCGTGAGCCATGGCTGCTGAGCCTGCACATCCAGAGCCTGTGCTCCGCAACAGGAGAGGCCACAATACAGAGAGGCCCACGTACCACACTAAAAAAAAAAAAAAAAAGCCTAACCTTACACTTGAAGCAATTAGAGAAAGAAGAACAAAAAAAACCCCACCAAAGTTAGCAGAAGGAAAGAAATCATAAAGATCAGTGTAGAAATAAATGAAAAAGAAATGAAGGAAACGATAGCAAAGATCAATAAAACTAAAAGCTGGTACTTTGAGAAGATAAATAAAATTGATAAACCATTAGCCAGACTCATCAAAAAAAAGGGAGAAGACTCAAATCAATAGAATTGAAATGAAAAAGGAGAAGTAACAACTGACACTGCAGAAATACAAAGGATCATGAGAGATTACTACAAGCAACTCTATGCCAATAAAATGGACAACCTGGAAGAAATGGACAAATTCTTAGAAATGCACAACCTGCCAGGACTGAATCAGGAAGAAATAGAAAATATGAACAGACCAATCACAAGCACTGAAATTGAAACTGTGATTAAAAGTCTTCCAACAAACAAAAGCCCAGGACCAGATGGCTTCACAGGCGAATTCTTTCAAACATTTAGAGAAGAGATAACACCTATCCTTCTCAAACTCTTCCAAAATACAGCAGAGGCAGGAACACTCCCAAACTCATTCTACGTGGCCACCATCACCCTGATACCATACCAGACAAGGATGTCACAAAGAAAGAAAACTACAGGCCAATATCACTGATGAACATAGATGCAAAAATCCTCAACAAAATACTAGCAAACAGAATCCCACAGCACATTAAAAGGATCATACACCATGATCAAGTGGGGTTTATCCCAGGAATGCAAGAATTCTTCAATATATACAAATCAATCAATGTGATACAGCATATTAACAAATTGAAGGAGTAAAACCATATGATCATCTCAATAGATGCAGAGAAATCTTTTGACAAAATTCAACACCCATTTATGATAAAAACTCTCCAGAAAGTAGGCATAGAGGGAACTTTCCTCAACATAACAAAGGCCATATATGACAAACCCACAGCCAACATCATGCTCAATGGTGAAAAACTGAAAGCATTTCCACTAAGAACAGGAAAAAGACAAGGTTGCCCACTCTCACCACTATTATTCAACATAGTTTTGGAAGTTTTAGCCACAGCAATCAGAGAAGAAAAAGAAATAAAAGGAATCCAAATTGGAAAAGAAGAAGTAAAGCAGTCACTATTTCAGATGACATGATACTATACATAGAGAATCCTAAAGATGCTACCAGAAAACTACTAGAGCTAATCAATGAATTTGGTAAAGCAGCAGGATACAAAATTAATGCACAGAAATCTCTTGCATTCCTATACACTAATGATCAAAAACCTGAAAGTGAAATTAAGAAAACACTCCTATTTACCACTGCAACAAAAAGAATAAAATATCTAGGAATAAACCTACCTAAGGAGAGAAAAGACCTGTATGCACAACATTATAAGACATTGATGAAAGAAATTAAAGATGATACAAACAGATGGAGAGATATACCATGTTCTTCGATTGGAAGAATCAACACTGTGAAAGTGACTCTACTACCCAAGGCAATCTACAGATGCAGTGCAATCCGTATCAAACTACCACTGGCATTTTTCACAGAACTACAACAAAAAATTTCACAATTTGTATGGAAACACAAAAGATCCCGAATAGCCCAAGCAATCTTGAGAAAGAAAAACAGAGCTGGAGGAATCAGGCTCCCTGACTTCAGAATATATTACAAAGCTACAGTAATCAAGACAGTATGGTACTGGCACAAAAACTGAAAGATAGATCAATGGAAAAGGACAGAAAGCCCAGAGATAAACCCATGCACATATGGTCACCTTATCTTTGATAAAGGAGGCAAGAATATACAGTGGAGAAAAGACAGCCTCTTCAATAAGTGGTGCTTGGAAAACTGGACAGGTACATGTAAAAGTATGAAATTAGAACACTCCCTAACACCATACACAAAAATAAACTCAAAATGGATTAAAGACCTAAATGTAAGGGCAGATGCTATCAAACTCTTAGAGGAAAACATAAGCAGAACACTCTATGACATAAATCACAGCAGCATCCTTTTTGACCCACCTCCTAGAGAAATGGAAATAAAAACAAAAGTAAACAAATGGGACCTAATGAAACTTTTGCACAGCAAAGGAAACATAAACATAACATAAACATAAACAAGACCAAAAGACAACCCTCAGAATGGGAGAAAATATTTGTAAACGAAACAACTGACAAAGGATTAATCTCCAAAATTTAGAAGCAGCTCATGCAGCTCAGTAGCAAAAAAACAAACAACCCAATCCAAAAATGGGCAGAAAACCTAAATAGACATTTCTCCAAAGAAGATATACAGGTTGCCAACAAACACATGAAAGAATGCTCAACATCATTAATCATTAGAGAAATGCAAATCAAAACTACAATGAGATATCATCTCACACTGGTCAGAATTGCCATCATCAAAAAATCTACAAACAATAAATGCTGGAGAGGGTGTGGAGAAAAGGGAACCCTCTTGCATTGTTGGTGGGAATGTAAATTGATACAGCCACTATGGAGAACAGTATGGACGTTCCTTAAAAAACTAAGAATAGAACTACCATACGACCCAGCAATCCCACTACTGGGCATATACCCTGAGAAAACCATAATTCAAAAAGAGTCATGTACCAAAATGTCCATTGCAGCACTATTTACAATAGCCAGGACATGGAAGTAACCTAAGTGTCCACTGACAGATGAATGAAGAAGATGTGGCACATACATACAATGGAATGTTAGTCAACCATAAAAAGAAACGAAATTGAGTTATTTGTAGTGAGGTGGATGGACCTAGAGTCTCTCATACAGAGTGAAGTAGGTCAGAAAGAGAAAAACAAATACCATATGCTAACACATATTATGGAATCTAAGGGGAAAAAAAAAGGTCATGAAGAACGTAGGGGCAAGACTGGACACAGACCAACTAGAGAATGGACCTGAGGATATGGGGAGGGGGAAGGGTAAGCTGTGACAAAGTGAGAGAGTGGCATGGACATATATACACTACCAAACGTAAAACAGATAGCTAGTGGGAAGCAGCCACATAGCACAGGGAGAGCAGCTCGGTGCTCTGTGACCACCTAGAGGGGTTGGATAGGGAGGTGGGAGTGAGGGAGATGCAAGAGTGAAGAGATATGGGAACAGATGTATATGTATAACTGATTCACTTTGTTATAAAGCAGAAACTAACACACCATTGTAAAGCAATTATACTCCAATAAAGATGTTAAAAATTAATTAATTAATTAAAAAAGATTGCTTTGGCTATTTGGGGTCTTTTGTGTTTCCATACGAATTTTAAGATTTTTTGTTCTAATTCTGTGAAGAATGCCATTTGAAAGGGATTTGATAGGGACTGCACTGAATCTGTAGATTGCTTTGGGTAGCATAGTGATTTTCATAATATTGATTCTTCCAATCCAAGAACATGGTATATTTCTCCATCTGTTTATGTCATCTTTGATTGCTTTCATCAGTGTTTTATAGTTTTCTGAGTACAAGTCTTTCGACTCCTTAGGTAGGTTTATTCCTAGGCATTGTATTCTTTTTGTTGCAATGGTAAATGGCAGTGTTACCTTAATTTCTCTTTCTGATTTTTCGTTGTTGGTGTACAGGAATGCCAGAGATTTCTGTGCATTAATTTTGTATCCTGCAAATTCATTCATTAGTTCTAGTAGTTTTCTGTTGGCACCTTTAGGATTTCCTATGTATAGTATCATGTCATCGGCAAACAGTGACAGTTTTAATTCTTGTTTGAAGTACAGTTGGCCCTCTGTATTGGCAGGTTTTAGTCCAAGGCTGACTGAACCTGCATACGCAAAACCCATGGATAGGGACTTCCCTGGTGGTCTAGTAGGTTAAGACTCCATGCTGCCAATGCAGGGGGCCTGGGTTCGATCCCTGGTCGGGGAACTAGATCCCACAAGCATACCACAGCTAAGAGTTCACATCCCATGAGTAAGAAGTCCGCATGCCACAACTAAGACCCAGCGCAGCCAATACATAAATATTAAAAAGAAAAAAAAACCCATGGCTATGAGGGCCAACTGTAACTGGTTGGGCAACAAGGTAGGGGGGATTCCTGTAAGCAAAAGGCAGGAACTAAAGCAAGGAGTTTAGAGCAGACAACAGAATTTGGGAAATTATCAGGAGATGGTTGAAGCCATAGTTAAGGGTGAGATTACCGTGGAGTAAGGGAAGAGCTGGCTATTGTATAGTAAAAAAAAATTAATCTACCTCATATGGATACATACTAAAGGAGTGACTGCATGTGAAATAGCTGATCTGTCTCGTCGAGGCTTAGCCAAATTACTCTATAGACAGCAGGTGCTCGAAAAATGCTTATTGAATATATGAACACCTATTAAGACTAAGACCAACCATCCTCAGTGCCACCTTACCCGCACAACATGGATTCGAGAATTGTATATTTACACGAGGCTGTTTTTCTCGTGTAGGATTCTGAGTTAGTCCAGTCTGATCAAAGATTAAGAGGTACTCCAGCGTTATCTACAGTGCGGAATAACGCTGCATTATGTGTTATTATCCAGTGCCGGAAAGAAAGCAGTCAGGAACACAATTACTCAGAATGGGGTATAAAAGGAAAAAGCTCATTCCTACAAGGTCAGTGAACATGAGCGTCCACCATGGCGCAAGCACTGTAGTTACAGGTTTGAACGTAAATCCACAAGGAGAAAAACTTCCTGGCACAGACTAAAAGCAGTGACAATGTGGCATTTGAGCTAAATTCAAATGTAAAGGTCCAATCTCAGGACAGAAAAAAAATCACTGGTTGGCTTAAGTGGTTTGCTTTTAAGTTTGTGATGAACTGTAGCTTAACTAAAAATACCCACCCAGAATCAGCAATGGGAAACACACGTCACCGTGAGTGCCCCGTTCAGAAGAGTTAGTCAAGGAAGCGAAGGAAGGCCCAACCTCAACACGCGCAGGGGCCGAAGCAACTGAGTGAGGCGCCTGCTCTAAGTGTGCTGCAGAGGGTCCTCGAGCGCAGGGCCCCAGGGGTGCCGCTGGTGGGGTGCAGGAGGAAGCGAGCAGAGTGCTTCCCCAGCTACAACTTCGGGGTCTCTGCGTTTATCTTTTTCTTCTGCGTTAAAATTCCAGTTAAAATCTTGCTTGACGAAAGCACTCGACAGTGAAAACACACACTTCGGAAGCCACTGACCAGGAGCAAATTAATTCTGGGGATAAAAATCAACAGACGTTTTAAAATTCTAATTTTTATACCCATTTTCACAATTGGCTCAAGACTATGATGATTGGTGCAGAGATCAAGAGGCACTTAGGCCTTTGTTTTGTTTTTTTGCAGTATGCGGGCCTCTCACTGTTGTGGCCTCTCCCGTTGCGGAGCACAGGCTCCGGACGCGCAGGCTCAGCGGCCATGGCTCATGGGCCCAGCCGCTCCACGGCATGCGGGATCCTCCCGGACTGGGCACGAACCCGCATCCCCTGCATCGGCAGGTGGACTCTCAACCACTGCGGCACCAGGGAAGCCCGGCACTTAAGTTTTATACTTCTGTAATGTTTATAATGAAAACGAATACTTTTCTTATCAAAGAAGTGTTAGAGATAACTAACGTTAGTTCAGATGACTTGTCTTTCCTTATCTTTCATAGAAGACAGATTACAGCTAAATCTAATTGCTTCCCTGGGCAAAAATGAAATCTACTGAGGGCTCATACATGACTGCATGTATGCTAAGAAACAAGAAAAAATGTTCTGTGTGTAATTAGTAGTAAAAATCTATTCATACAGAACCATCCTCTGGGGGAGCTGTGTGCCCTGGAATCATATTTTTCCAAACAACTTTCATAAGATTCCTGTACGCTATTCTTTTACAGAGGAAAACCAAGTGTTCCAAATTTTAATTACAAAATGGTATTTCAATGAAGAAATGAGAACAGATACAGAGAACAATGGACTTTCAGGAGTTAAAATAGAAGCAGATTTCTCTAATGCCAACCCTTCTCCCAATTCCCAGAAAAGAGGAGGGTACTGTCACAGCAAGAACTATGGAGCATTATTTCAGTAATCTCTAGTCTAACTTAGCCTTGGAAGTTTTGCCTTCAGGCTAGTGAGACCCACAAGCAGCAGGCACCGACACCCTAGCTCACAGGGAGTATTTAAGAGATTTTTCTCATAGCTGTTAAAGATGTAGGCAGCGTGCCCTCCATCCACCAAGATGAGACGCCAAGCCCTCCATAACCAGGACCTGCCTGCAAGGTCCCAGGAGGAAAAGCTGAGTTCGGATATCCTTCCAGGCTCTCTCACCCTCCCTGTGACCCATGGCACACATGTGAGAAGCAGCTGGTCAGGGTTAAAAGTACAGTCTGGCTCCAGAGCCCTGCCCAGCTAACTGGCCCCCATAGCTACTGAACCCTGACCTGGGCTTCACCATACCCCATTTTCTAACCAAATGTGTTAACTGGCTGCAGATTCTTGAACTATGTGCCTCAAATGCATTTTCCAACACACACACACACACACACACACACACACACACACACACACACAGAGTGATAGGACAGAATTTTCTCTAGTGAGAGAATATTATTTTATTTGTTAATATCAATAGCTAAGCACTTAGCAGCAAATTCAACTACAATCATAGTTGTATTTACCAATCAATTGATTTACCAATCAATGGTAAACAGCAACCTGCAACTGGTTTCAATCCCTCTCTCCACAACACTCTTCTGTGTTAGAGGATGCCTCACTGAAATCTCCAGATAGCATTTTCCTCAGAGACAACTCTGCTGATGCATCAGTGTTGGTTCCTGAGCTTTCATTTACATGAACCATTCCCACTAGAACAGGACGATTCTTCCTTCAGCCAGGCCTCCTGCTCTCGCTGTGTGTATTCCTCAGTCACCGAATATTTCAGCGTCTCAAAGCTCTCTGTGTATAGCTCAGAACTGCTGACTGTTAGGGCAGGAAGAACCTCAGAGATGATCTGATACAAAGCCATCATATTTTCAAACAGGGAACTCAGTCCAGAGAAGTGAAGTGACAAAAATGTCTGGGTGGCGAAACCGGGGACAGCAAACTGAGCACTCCCTCCTAATCCTGTGTTCATGCCAGGGGACTAGACACCAGGTTCCTCAGGGCCCTGGGTGACTCAGCTGTGTCTCAGGAACCGTGAGGCAGGAGGACGCCGAGGGGCAACCCCCAGAACAGCTGCAGTTTATCTGATTCATGTATTAAACACAAGATTTCATTTGAAAGAAAGGGTTTCACTGTAAATAAACAAACATCTTGAAAACCACCACATGGCAGGACCAACTTCAAATAAATGGAAAGTTAAAAGAGAGAAAGAACTAAAAACACAGGGTCTTACTTTAATGAATGTGTCCTTTTTTAAATGGAACAAGGACAGAAAACAGCACTAAAACCAAATGTTATAGCTTAACAGTTCTCTCCTTTATTTTTGCCTGTCTAGGAAAATAAAACAAACAAACAAAAGAGACAAAGAGAAGAACAAAGGGAAGGTAGTATATTTTAGTTTCTAGGTCCCTGGGAATGTCTTAAATCCATATTACGTTGACTGGGCAATTTCAAGAAACAGAGTCACATAGGACATTGACCTAACTAAAATTCTTAAGATTAATCTATCTTCACTGAAAAGAATGGAAGAAAGGTTTTCATAAATTACTGGTACACGCACACACAAAAGCCCTCCAATTTTACCTTTTGTTTTTCCTGTCTGCCGAGCACCTTTAATAGCTTATAAAGTCTCCCATTTCTAAAAAACCAATTCTTTCTGACAGATGCTCAAAAGCCAATGAACAGTGTGTCTTTAAGGTCAGTAGGTGGGAGGGAAGCTGGTTTGTCACTATGTGGTAGGCTAGAGCTGGATGCAGTCTGCAGAAGTAGACGGCCAGCCCCGGGGACACTGGGAATTCAACAAGTCACTAAGAACTATGCTCGCTGCGGTTTGGCATGCCACAAAAACTTTTCTTGACTTTTTCATTTTTGTCATTCTAGACTCCTACTGGAGCCAGATGATTTAAAAATCTTGTTTCAGACAATCTTCTTAACTTTTTTAAGTTAATAGCTTCCAATGACACTGAACCAACCAACCTCTTCGCGTTTTATAGACCATTTAAAGCCAGCAAGTTTGATCATTTAGTGAAGCAATAGTTCTTTCCAGGAAGTGCCCTCAAGCTAAGCACTGCTCTTTGGGGAGTTTGTTAATACGCTCAGTCAAGTCAGCTCTGTTGAAGCCAAGTGAGCTCCCAGTGCCACCCTCTGAAAAGATCAAATGTCATCTTCTAAAAGGACTTCTTCCTTCCTCCCTCCTACTCACTCCCAAATTTCCACAAGCAACATTAGCATACAACACAAATGAGAGACACAGTCATTTCAGGGCATGGGGAAGTCAAACATTTTTAAGAAGTCAAAAGACAATGGAACAGAGTACTGATTTTCCTTATGTTCTAAGGATATATGAATATTAACATGAGTTGTTTTCTAAACTTGGGAACTCTGCAAGATGCCATCTTGGTTAGCCTCCAAACAGACTTACCTAAGTGACCTAATTTTCACGTTCTACTTTTGAAGATCTCCAGGACAGAAACTCCACAATCTCCACTGGTAACCTGAACTGTGGTTTAATTTCCTTCAGAGTCAAAGGTGACTGTTTATTTCAACTTTTTAAAAAAAGTTAAACAAGAGCTTAACTCTTGTTAAAAGATGTCATTTGAACCCTGAAACCAGTAACTGGAACAACACAAAGTGAATAACCAAGAACTATGCTATAGGTTAAACCACAGACATCAGAAATATGGCTGGCTTACAAGGGTGGTTATGCTGTTCTCTCTGCCCAGATGACCCTATATGCACCATGGGTGTCTGCACTCATGACTCAAATTCACAAGTTTAAGAAATGACTCTACAGCTTCTGGAAAGAAAGAAACTCATGTGCATTGAAGAGGTCTCTGGTAGTCACTGGTAAAAATCATTCCCAGGTCTTCCACACTTTCCAAATGAGTAGAAATTTTGGGTTTTGGTGTCCTTTTCCTTTTCTGTTTTTCTAAGAGTCCCCTAAGCAATATCATACTCAGGTTTCCTAAATCTTTTTTCAGGTGAACTTTCCACTGAGCTACCCCTTGAAACAAGTTTTCTGGAGATTTTGCCCTTGACCTCCTGGAATTTTTCAATGAAACTCAAAAGAGATGTTTACCTGACCTCCTAATGAAAGCTCTATTTTTTAATTCCTTGAACTTTTCTGTCTTTTCTTGTTGTGCCCTCTGGGAAAGAAAGACAAGCACAGTTGTTGGCTTGATCTCAACTGGCAAACACCAAGATAATCCAGTTCTAATAAGTTTCTCAAGAACTTGGATAGCATCGCAAAGATATTAAGTATGTTCTCTTCTCTGGCACGGTTGTTTGCACTTCACCTTTTCAGAGGATCAATGTAAAGATAGGAAATGCCAGCACATTACCTTTGTGACAAAAAAAAAAAAAAGATGTCAATCACAGAAAGAATAAAAGGAATATTACTGGGTTTTTCAAAAGCAACGAGAGAGCAGGAAAAAACTATGACCTAAGGGGCAGAGAGAAGAAGGAATGAGACCACTTTTTGCCAACTGGTGTCCAAATGAGGCTGAGTTCAGGCTCTCTCTAGCAGGCGGCATTTGGAGAGGTTTGGAATTGAGCACCTACAACCAGATGTAGTTGATAATTTCCTTTTCTTGCAAGAAAGAAGGTTTCTGGTGTGGAGCTTTGGGCAGTTCCATTTCAAATGGAAACCTGTTTGGGAATGGCTTGGGTCATATATATTTCAGGGCCTTCTCAGTCCACCTGGGGACAGGTACTTGCCTCTGCTAAGAGATCAAGAGATGAGATGAATGCTTCACTTTACTGCCAATTTCCTCTAGGAATTCTCTTCCAGGAATCATTCAGTGTAAAGCTTCCAACACCATTCCACTCCACTCATCTCACACACTAGGTTCCCAGTAGCATGCTTGCTCTTAGCTACATGTCCTCTAGCAAGGACAAAACCACCACGTGATCCATCAACAACATACGTGAGCACTGTGAGGGCTCAGAGACTCCAAGTCCAGCTCTCTGCTGCCTAGAAGCTACAATTCAGTGGCAGGGAGGCTGCTTATTCATAAATAGCTGTGTTTTGAGCAGATCCTTCTGAGAAGGTACACTCAGTATCATACTAGGTATAACACTCAAACCTCAGTACAAAAGTTTATTTCCTCCACCTTTCTGAATCTGAGTCTGCAAAAAAAAAAAAAAAAAGGAAAGAAAAAGATGAAAATTGCCGTCAAACAAAGCAAAAAAGCCCCTCACACGGCCTATGAAAGGCCCCAAGTTGAGTGATTCTGGCCTGGCCATTTTCCTGCAGCATGGGTCAAAGCACAGCAACTACTGAAGCCGTGGTTGGAATATGCTCAGATTTCAGGACTGAGCCAAGTAGAAAGATGCATCTGTCGAAATGCCCACCATACTGCGTAATTTATACTGGTTGACTGAGTGGATTGATGGAGCTGTAGGACTCTTGAAAAACTGCTCCTGGAATCTCATTTACCACTTTTCATTTATATTCCAGCTTATCCTATCTAATCAAGGACTTTAACAGGGATCTTTAGGTGAAGGAAAAGACCAAGCAAGTCCCTGGAGCTTCCTCAACTATAACAATCAGAAGGAAGATGTTTGAGGAAGAGGCTGGTAGAGAAATTCATTCAGTTAACAATAACAGGAAATGAGTAGGCAAATAAATAACTCAATAAATGTTTTCAACCCTTTTGTTCATCTTTATCCAGCTCAACTCAGACTGGCTACTTCTTTACCTCTGGGCCACTTTGCATAAACGGGAGCCCTACAATTAAAAATAAGGGAACGAATTTTGTCCCCATTCCACTCAAATTTTCAGTGATTCAGTCTAGTACCAATGGCTCAGTTTTTCTTTCCTTCTTTTCTTTTCTTTTTTTTTTTTAAAGGAGTGACGGTTTTATAAATGGTTTTTATTCTAGATGATAAATAAGGGATCTTCAGTCTTATTTCATGTTGAAACAATCCAACCTAAATGATTCTAGCTCTCGGCAAGCAGCTGATGAGAAGGACTTTGTAAATGGAGATGGCATTCTAAGCTCAAGGAGATTTCAGTTGGGAAGGGAGGAACTGGCCAGTTTAGGATTTTCACAAAATTTAGATTAACACTGAAAAAGGAGGAACAGAGCCTCCTATGTTCTTTCAATTTCCCATAAGTAAATGAGGAAGAAAAGACAAGCGGGATTAAAAAAAAACTTCTTAAGAAAGGTAAGAAGAAGAACAGTAGCATTTGCTGGGAAGTACCTCTCGTTGACAATGAAAATGAGGGAAGCAGTGTGACCTCAGATTTTAGGTCCTCCTGTGGGCCTGTCTCTACCTGTTTCTAGGAAATGAGATAAGATGATACATGTCCACTCCTGCTTAAGTGATGCAGAGGGACATAAAGCATTTGGTTCTGCTCGGGGCAAAAATGTTCCATAAACCTTTAAAGGATGAATTAAAAGATTAGCTCTGGACAGAGACTATGAATACCACTGGCTTTAAGAAGGTGTCCCCGTCAGCAAGAACCAGAGGCCCAGCTGTCTCCACTGTTTGATGAGGTATAAGAATCTTGAAAGTTTGAACTCGGGTATGTGGAATGGATAGGAAACAGATGATGAGAGAGGTTCAAAAGCTGTTATCTGGGCTTCCCTGGTGGCGCAGTGGTTGAGAGTCCGCCTGCCGAGGCAGGGGAAAGGAGTTCATGCCCCGGTCCAGGAAGATCCCACATGCTGCGGAGCGGCTGGGCCTGTGAGCCATGGCCGCTGAGCCTGCGCGTCCGGAGCCTGTGCTCCGGAACGGGAGAGGCTGCAACAGTGAGAGGCCCGCGTACCGCAAAAAAAAAAAAAAAGTTGTTATCCCTGGAAACCAGCCCCCAGGAAGCTACTGTGGGTGTGTGTAGCATGGGAGGGTCAGGAGTGGATGTTCAGCAAAGAAACATCCCAGCCATGCATCCAGGAGACAGAACCTCCCACAACTAAAACCTCAAGAGCACTGAGCACCTTAACAGTAGCAACAATCCCCCTCCTCCTCACCATGTATGGACTGAGCCCTTGCCCTCCACGGATCACTCACAACAATTACATGAGACAAGCTATTAACTCCATTTTACAGATGGGGCCTAAGGTCAGACCCTTCTCATACGACCTCCCAGTGGTCTAGAAGGCCATGCAATGCCGGAACTTAAAGTGGAAGGGATGGCAAGGCCATTTTTACACAATGCTTGCGCCTCTCTAAAGGACCTAAGAAGGAGGAACGGCATCAACTCTGGGGTTCAAATACTTGGCTTTAATTACCGGCTTCACCATTTTCGGTGTGGGGACATAATGACCACGGGTGGTCAAAAACTGTCCATTTTCGGCTTCCCTGGTGGCGCAGTGGTTGAGAGTCCGCCTGCTGATGCAAGGGACACGGGTTCGTGCCCCGGTTCGGGAAGATCCCATGTGCCGCGGAGCAGCTGGGCCCGTGAGCCATGGCCGCTGAGCCTGCGCATCCGGAGCCTGTGTTCCGCAACGGGAGAGGCCACAACGGTGAGAGGCCCGCGAACGGCAAAAAAACAAACAAAAAAATAACTGTCCGTTTTGGTCTCCTTTCCCTGGGGCAAGTTACTCAAACCTCTGAGTGATTCTCCCCTCCTAACACGAGCTCATCATCATGCTACCTCAGCGGGCAGCTGTGAGGATTAAATGAGATGGTTTCCTCACCATGAAGCAGTAGGCAAGTACTGGTGGTTGTTATTCCACGTTACCCCACTGGAGTTTCACGTTGCCTCATTTGCAGAAGAGTGCTACCCGATCTGGTTTTGCAGACGCAGTGCGTGTATTTCAGGCACAGCAGCGTCTCAGTGCAGTAACGGGCAGCGACTGAAGCCCCGCGCACGGAGCCATCGCAGGGCTGGTGTGCCACCGCTCCGCAGCCTCCGCTCCTCCCTCCACCATTCGTCTCAGTCACCACAACATGGTGACACACGCTGGCAGCCGAGTGTGCGAAGAGGACTCCCACGTGGCATGTGTTAAGTGTCCCAAGAGTGATCCCACACAATCCCTACATGCTCTCCAGCTCTCTTCCTCACAGAGCACGCACACACATCCAATGAAGCAACAGCAGAAATGTCCAGATTTTATAGGGGGAAGACAAGTTGATCCTTAAATTCTGTTCCACCACTCACTGTAGGTTCTCTGCTTATTAACATAGTATAAGCTGCGTTTTCTAGCAATTATTATTTGAAAAGCTCTAGAAAAGGGCATTTCAATATAACAAGAACTAGAATATTCTTTTTATATATACTAAGGCTTGAAACGTTCTTTTTAATTGTTTTTGTTGCCTAATGAACACTTACTAGATTTTTTTTTTTTTTTTTTTTGTGGTACGCAGGCCTCTCACCGCCATGGCCTCTCCCGCTGCGGAGCACAGGCCCCAGACGCGCAGGCTCCGCGGCACGAACCCGCGTCCACTGCCTCGGCAGGCGGACTCTCAACCACTGCGCCACCAGGGAAGCCCACTTACTAGATTTTTTAACTCAGTAAGCTTACCTCTTTATTGGAGATGGGAGAAACTTAGTAGCTATTGCTTCAAAAGGAACAACTGTTAGATTATTATAATTACACCTATCCTTTCGATCTTGACCTTCATTATTAGTAATAAAATAAAGGTATTTCTTACAGTCATTAACGTCCTTGCCATTTGAACTGTGAAAAAACAGACATTATACAAGGCAAGCCTGAATACTTTGAACTTTGCTAACAATGTGAAAATGTCTGTTGCACAGCCAGTTAAAGTTGGCCATAGAGACTCACACTTTCCACAATCTATCTGCTGGCATGGTTGATGCCTGTTGGCAAAGAAGCCAGTTACAGTCTTCTTACTAAATAGGACAAAGGATGACAATGTTAGGCACTGTGAGCTAGCTGTTGTGGAAGAATTTCACCACTTGTAAGGGTCTGTGAGCCAAGAACAATTGATACTACAGGAAAAGACCACCAGAAAATGCTGACACCTCCAGTCTCAGCATCCCACACCTCCTGGACACAAGGACTCAGGCCTTAATCCTAAATACTCCATGTCCACATGTAAGTCATTACGAGTAACTGTGCTTGAAATTTAATTCCACATCTGCTCTTCTGCAGCCTTTGGAAATCTTATGAATTTCTCTGACAACTGTTTGCAAAGGCCGTAATCACAGTCATCTGTAACTGGATCTCCAGCTACAGGGCAAAACACCACATAATTCCAAGAGGCTTTTGACCCAACCATATTTGGTTTCTTGTCTCTCTTGCTTTCATTAAAACTGCGCTGAGCCTTCAACTTGCAGACAGCCTGATTAGCATCGGAAGAAGGTGGCCCAGGTCCTCCGTATCACCCTCACCACACAGGCCCCAGCAAATCCTTACCATCTCCCTTCCGATTGTAGCAGGAGGCGATTTGGGCTATAACAGCAAGTGAGGGGCCCTGTGCCAGTGATGTTCCTCCCTGCTGGCTTCAGAATCCCAGGAGGCGGCCTGAGGAGGCACCCTGGCTCCAAGGGGACCAGAAGACAGAGGCACTGGTACTTCCCCACCTCTTTCACTTGGGCTGCTCAGAAGCCGTGTGGCTCTGGGGCTGATATGCCCTTTCTAATTACAGTTGGCCACGGCAATGTGACAGTGATATGGGACACCTGAACAATGCAATTAACCTCCATGAGTCTGTTCTATATTTTAAAAATTTAACAGCATTCACTTATTAAAGGACTCCTGTACTGATCTATCTTCATTCCATAAACACAAGAATCAAGCAAGAAAATTCTTGCACCAATTCAGCCACATACGGATTCAGTAACCCCGGGCAAATCACCTCCCATCTGGGGGCCTCAGTTTTCTAATCCCACTTCTAGCCATCCCCCTTTTTTTTTTTCTTATGAAGAACAAACATAACAAGGTACACAGAAGCGCTCCTCAAAGGATGAAGCACTGTTATTACTGTCAGCCTCATTATCCTCTTTGGAAGCTCCATTCTGACCGTTAAGTGCTCTGGAGCCGGACGGACAGGGTTCACTAACGTCACGTAACTGTTCTAACCTTACTTTTTTTCATCTGTAAAGTGGGGATGAGATAACAGCACCTAACTCTGAATTACTGACAGAATTAGATGAGGAAATGTAAAGAAAGCACTTAGAACAGTGCCAGGAACAACAAACGGTGCCTAATATTAGTCACTCTCGTTATCCTGTCGTTAGCCTTGTTTTCTTTTCTTGAGTTCATCAGGCACCTTTCAAAATAAAATACCTTTTTCGAGGCATTCAACTTTGGTGTGCTAAGGGAAAAGGGGGGACTAATAATGATCGTTACATAGTCTACCTCATTTAATGGTGCCAACCAACACGTGCTATTTCATTATCCCCTTTCATGTAAAGTCCAGAAAGGTCAAGTGGCTACTAGGTGGCAGCCAGGACACAAAGTCAGGCCTGAATGGCCCAGACTATGTTTTCCACTGCATTGTTTCCATTTAGATATGAAGCGGAAGTGTAATAAAGGTTTCCCTAAAAAATTATAAAGTCACCTAATTTACACAGGCAGTGTGGTTCAAAGGTTATTGTAAAACAACAGCTTTAATATTTGGACATAAGCTGTCAAGGCTCAGCTCAGCTGGCACCTACCTTGACTTCCCTCCCCATGGCTCCTTAACCGCAGTGAGTGGTGAGAGAGGCTCCTGTGGCACACCCCGCCCCAGCCCATATGGATCCCAGGGCAGCACCTGTGGCGTAGCAGCACACCTGTGAGCTCCTGTCTGTCTCCTTCTCCTCCAAAAGACCATGAGTTGCTTCACCTCATGTATCCAAGGCCCCACCCGACACCCAGCCCACAGCAGGGCACAATGCTGTCAGCAGAATGCATGCATGAATCCTGGCCCTTCCTGTAGTCCCTGCTACACCAAAGACTGGTTTATTTGACAATCATGAGAGGTTAAGTGGGTCCAGAATTAAACCTGGCCCCTACAGGGTGTCACTGCGGAATACGACCTGTGTAGTATGCAAGATCACACCTCACAAAGAGCATTTCATAATTCTATGTAATTACAAAGACATCTAACCAAAACATATTTATATCATTATCAAACTTGACTTGTCATGTCTGCTATGAAATGTTCTTGCATCATGATACAAATGCACACACTACACACAGATGGCTGTGCTATGCCACTTTTTTCTTCGTGGGGGCGGGGGCAGGGGGGCTGAGGTAGTCCAGGAAGACCCCGTCAGCAATAAAACATTGGGCAATACTTTTAAGGGTATGTTGTAATGAAAGGTTACCTTTGGATCATTATATTTCCTTTTAACAAGTACCTGGCAAGAGAGTAGATACAAACTTAGATAAAGGCATTAACTGATTATATAAGTAAAACAAAATCCAAGTTCTTTTTTTTTTTTTTTTGCGGTACGCGGGCCTCTCACTGTTGTGGCCTCTCCCGTCGCGGAGCACAGGCTCCGGATGCGCAGGCTCAGCGGCCATGGCTCACGGGCCCAGCCACTCCGCGGCACGTGGGATCTTCCCAGACCGGGGCACAAACCCGTGTCCCCTGCATCGGCAGGCGGACTCTCAACCACTGCACCACCAGAGAAGCCCCCAAGTTCTTTATAATGTACTTAGAGCCTCAATTTACCTTGCCTCTTGATCTTTTATTTTTACAAACTCATTTTTCCCTTCTCACTTTATACATTTTTATAACTAATGAATACTGCAAGCAAAGTCTCTAGCAAAGAAAGTTTGGGGAGAGTTATTTAATTTTTTTTTTCCTGTTTTCAATTGCATCTTCCTCCTGAAAGGTTGAGAATCACAGAGACATACAACTGCCTCTTGACATTTAAGTGAAAACTCCCAGGACAATTGTTTTTGAAATATCTATGATGTTTACTCTTGGATTTAATAAAGATTCTATTTTTCTCACAAAGAATATTTTACACGAAATAAGTTTATACTTCATTAGACACTCAAGCAAAACCAAGAAATAGTTATATCCATGCGAGAACACTGAGTCTTACCAAAATTATGTAGATTGTAAGGTCGTAATACCCCCAGAAAAATCTTATACAAATGGAGAATGCAGATTCTGCCTTATGCAACCACAGGCTGATAGCTAAGGAGGTTTCCTCGTCTCTTAAGCCTTTGATCTATTTTAGGATCTTTGATCCTTTATACCTGGGGTTTGTGACATTCTAGTAAAAATTAACCAAGTATTTCTTGGTGCTAACCTAGTGACACATTTAATGCACTAGTCTGTGGTGGAAGGGGGAAATCTCATTGACTGTTTTTCATAAAACCACCTCGTATACAGTCCCTGTCCATGTAAAAAAAGACTCCACAGAAGTCAGACATCATTCTTGGCGTGTATGTCTAAGTTCACAGAAGGGAATTCAGATGAGGACATAACCCCTAAATGACCACTCTGTCTGTTCCCATGACCAAGCAACAGACAAAATGCAAGGAACAAGGGGAAGCAGTTGACCTACAAGGGCCCGAACATTTTTCCATCTGCAGCTTTTGAAACAGTTTACAGTTTCTTTATCTTTATTAGGACATTTTCCTCATCAAATTAATGAGTTACTAAACAAAAGGCTTACTAAAATGTTTACAGTTGGGAATAAACTATCTGTTAAGGCTCTAGCAGAAAAGACAAGTCATAATTTGCCATTGCTTTTCAATGAAATCATCTGGGAAAAGCAAGGCCGAAGAGTTGGGACAGGAACCTAGGATGGCAATGTGCAATTCAAAGTAAATCCTGAGACCAACGGAAAGAAAATGCCTGCGATCCTTTTGGCCCTGGAATCCTTCACATCATCACCTCTACCCTCCCACCTTAATGCAGCTCTTTCATTCCGACAACTATCAAACATAGATGTTCTTGTGGAATAATTAGCATTGTTAAAACCAAGTCCTTTGGAAGGTAAGTGAGGGAGGCAGAAGTCGGTGGTAGTCAGGGGTAGTTGTCTTGTGACGGCTTAAAGAAACATAAGGGAAGCTGGTTAGCAGAGGCAACAAAAACAAAAACTAGGCATGACTTAGAACATGGATAGAAAAAAAATAATGGGCACTGCATACATTCATCAAATTTTCTTATGGTTCTATCTGGGCACACACAACTGGCATGAACATGCAGTTGACGGAGCTGAGACTGATTCCCATCTGAATTCAGGACTGACGGCCAGCGGGGAGGGCTGGGAAGGATGAGCCAAACACTACACCTGGAAAGTTTTTCTGCAAAGAAATGGTCCCTTTCAAATCATTTCCATTTGGTGATCTTTTCAATGGTCAAGAACATGTATTAATGAATTAGCATACAGTACAATATTCTTTTTAACAAGCAATACAGACCTACAGTTAGAGGTCAAAGGGAAGATATAGGTGTGGCAGTATAATTCCAGCCAGGGAACTCTGGAAGAGACCAGAAGAAGCCAGAGATGGCAAGGCACTTGGTCCCAACAGCTCAGGAGGGACAGGGCATACCTCCAGCAAACGAGTGGGAGGATGAATGCCTCAGACGGCAGACGGAAGCCTCTGCAAACAGGAGCCCGTCATGTGGAGGGGATTCCTGGCTCTAAAAGATACACTGGTAGTTCTACAAAGTAAGAGTTAACCTGGGTTTATCTCCCGGGTGGTTTACAGTTCTCCAGGTAAACTGCATAAATTCTCTGCTCTGTGAGGGGAGTGAAGTTCTTTTTCCCTTTTTCTCTACCAAAGTTTCACAATTAGGTGCCAAACTGACCCTTTTGGAACGTCGTTTGCTTTCTTCCCTTCTAATTTCATTCTCATTAAGTTCTGCTCGATCACTCCTCAACTAGTGAAAAATCCAGGTACATAGAAACACACACTTGGCTGAATCACTCCTGACAATCAGGCGGTTGTTCTTTCGGAATTTCAAAAAAGATTCAAAGCTGTACAAATAGAGGTTCCTTTACACAACCCGTCAGAACAGAATCTACTCCTGTGTCCCTAACATCCCATCAGAACAAGAACCAATGGGCAGTACGCCCATGTTCACAGCAACATTATTCACAATAGCCAAAGGGTGGAAGCAACCCCACAGTCCATCACAAGATAGATGAATAAACAGAACGTGGCTCATACACACAATGGAATACTGTTCAGCCTTAAAAAGGAAGGAAATTCTGACATATGCTGCAACATGGATGAACCATGAAGACATCATGCTAAGTGAAATAGGCTGGTCACAAAAGGACACCGTATGATTCCTCTTCTACAAGGTCCCTAGAATAGTCCAATTCATCTAGACAGAAAGCAGAAGGATGGCTGCCCTGGGCTGGGGGAAGAGGGAGTGGGGAGCTACTGTTTAATGGGTAAAGAACATCAGCTTCACAAGATGAAAGAAAGAGTTCTGGAGATGGATGGTGGTGAAGATTAAACAAAAAAACATGAATGGATGTGATTCCACGGAACTGTGCACTTAGACATGTTAAGATGGTTAATTTTATGTTATGAGCATTTTACCACAATTAAAAACAAAACAAAAAGCAACAGACTGTTTCCTCAACTGGTTTTGACAATTTGTGCACAACCTCCATCACTGAAGGTTTCTGGCTGGGAGGGGCATTCCACAGCAGTGCCAGGTGCCCACCGGCTTCTGACATTTATGTGGGGTGAAAGGAGATGCCCAAGGAGCTGGGCCATCACTCCCTGCATGGAGTCCTTTCCCAGGAGCAGTTTCTACAGCAGGAATGCCTGACTCACTTCTCTTCCTCGTGGGAATCAGAAGAGAAATGTTTCACTGCCCTGAAGGGGGATGGGTAATAAGACCTACAGGTTCCCTGAATAAGGAAGGGGGAAGAGCTAAAGTCAAGAGCCCAAGGCCCTAGGATACCTGGGGACACGAGTATACCTTGTAGTTTCATGGTTGAGGAAGATGGGGCCTGGGAACTTAAAGGCACGAGCGTCTTCCCCAGGTGCCTCTCCCTTCACGCCCAAGGTCCCATAATAATATCATTTTTGTGATTACACGCTTTGGAAAAAAAACTGCTCGACTTGAGATTGGTTCAAGATGGCGGAGTAGAAGGAAGTGCTCTCACTCCCTCTTGCGAGAACACCGGAATCACAACTAACTGCTGAACAATCATTGAAAGGAAGACACTAAAAAAGATAACCCACATCCGAAGACAAAGGAGAAGCCACAATGAGACAGTAGGAGGGATGCAATCACAATAGAATCAAATCCCATAACTGCTGGGTGGGTGACTCACAGACTGGAGAACACTTATACCACAGAAGTCCACCCACTGGAGTGAAGGTCCTGAGCCCCACGTAGGGCTTCCGAACGTGGGGCTCCGGACACAGAAATGAATCAAACTTTGAAGGCTAGCGGGATTTGACTGCAGGACTTCAACAGGACTGGGGGAAACAGAGACTCCACTCTTGGAGGGCACACACAAAGTAGTGTTCGCATCGGGACCCAGGAGAAGGAGCAGTGACCCCAGAGAGACAGAACCAGACCTACCTGCTAGTGTTGGAGGGTCTCCAGCAGAGGCAGGGTGTGTCTCTTTCTCACCGTGAGGATAAGGACACTGGCAGCAAAAGTTCTGGGAAGTATTCCTTGGCGTGAGCCCTCCCAGAGTCCCCCATTAGCCCCACTAAAGAGCCGGGTAGGCTCCAGTGTTGGGTCGCCTCAGGCCAAACAACCAACAGGGAGGGGACCCAGCCCTACCCATCAGCAGACAAACAGATTAAAGTTTTACTGAGCTCTGCCCACCAGAGCAACAGCCAGCTCTACCCACCACCAATCCCTCCCACCAGGAAACTTCAACAAGCCTCTGAGATAGCCTCATCCACCAGAGGGCAGACAACAGAAGCAAGAAGAACTACAATCCTGCAGCCTGTGGAACAAAAACCACATTCACAGAAAGATAAACAAGATGAAAAGGCAGAGGGCTATGTACCAGATGAAGTAACAACATAAAAGCCCAGAAAAACAACTAAGTGAAGTGAAATAAGCAACCTTCCAGAAAAAGAATTCAGAATAACGATAGTGAAGTTGATCCAGGACCTCAGAAAAAGAATGGAGGCAAAGATCGAGCAGATGCAAGAAATGTTCAACAAAGATCTAGAAGAATTAAAGAACAAACAAACAGAGATGAACAATACAATAACTGAAATGAAATACACTAGAAGGAATCAATAGCAGAATAACTGAGGCAGAAGAACAGATAAGTGACCTGGAAGACAGAATGATGGGATTCACTGCTAAGGAACAGAATAAAGAAAAAAGAATAAAAAGAAATGAAGACAGCCTAAGAGACTTCTGGGACAACATTAAATGCAATAACATTCACATTAGAGGGGTCCCAGAAGGAGAAGAGAGAGAAAGGACCCAAGAAAATATTTGAAGAGATTATAGCCGAAAACTTCCCTAACATGGGAAGGGAAATAGCCACCCAACTCCAGGAAGCGCAGAGAGTCCCATACAGGATAAACCCAAGGAGAAACATGCCGAGACACATAGTAATCAAACTGGCAAAAATTAAAGAAAAAGAAAAATTATTGAAAGCAGCAAGGGAAAACAACAAATAACATACAAGGGAACTCCCACAAGGTTAACAGCTGATTTCTCAGCAGAAACTCTACAAGCCAGAAGGGAGTGGCATGATATACTTAAAGTGGTGAAACAGAAGAACCTACAACCAAGATTACTCTACCTGACAAGGATCTCATTCAGATTCCATGGAGAAATTAAAACGTTTACAGACAAGCAAAAGCTAAGAGAATTCAGCACCACCAAACCAGCTCTACAACAAATGCTAAAGGAACTTCTCTAAGTGGGAAACACAAGAGAAAAAAAGGACCTACAAAAACAAACCCATAACAATTAAGAAAATGGTAATAGGAACATACATTTGATAATTACCTTAAATGTGAATGGATTAAATGCTCCAACCAAAAGACACAGGCTTGCTGAATGGATACAAAAACAAGACCCATATATATACTGTCTACAAGAGACCCACTTCAGACCTAGGGACACATACAGACTGAAAGTGAGGGGATGGAAAAAGACATCCCATGGCAATGGAAATGAAAAGAAAGCTGGAGTAGCAATACTCATATCAGATAAAATAGATTTTAAAATGAAGAATGTTACAAGAGACAAGGAAGGACACTACATAACGATCAAGGGATCAATCCAAGAAGAAGATATAACAATTATAAATATATATGCACCCAACATAGGAGCACCTCAATACATAAGGCAACTGCTAACAGCTATAAAATAGGAAACCAACAGTAACACCATAATAGTGGGGGACTCACTTACACCAATAGGCAGATCATCCAAAAAGAAAATTAATAAGGAAACACAAGCTTTAAATGACACAATAGATCAGATAGATTTTATAGGACATTCCATCCCAAAACAGCATATTACACTTTCTTCTCAAGTGCACACGGAACATTCTCCAGGATAGATCACATCTTGGGTCTCAAATCAAGCCTCAGGACATTTTAAAAAACTGAAATCATATCAAACATCTTTTCTGACCACAACGCTATGAGATTAGAAATCAATTACAGGGAAAAAAAAATCAAAAACACAAACAAATGGAGGCTAAACCATACGTTACTAAATAATCAAGAGATCACTGAAGAAATAAAAGAGGAAATCAAAAAACACCTAGAGACAAATGACAATGAAAGCACGATGATCCAAAACCTATGGGATGCAGCAAAGGCAGTTCTAAGAGGGAAGTTTATAGCCATACAAGCCTACCACAGGAAACAAGAAAAATCTCTAATAAACAATCTAACCTTACACCTAAAGGAACTAGAGAAAGATGAACAAACAAACCCATAGTTAGCAGAAGGAAAGAAATCATAAAGATCAGAGCAGAAATAAATGAAATAGAAACAAAGAAAACAATAGCAAAGATCAATAAAACTAAAAGCTGGTTCTCTGAGAAGATAAAATTGATAAACCATTAGCCAGCCTCATCAAGAAAAAGAGGGAGACAACTCAAATCAATAAAATTAGAAATGAAAAAAGAGAAGTTACAACGGACACCGCAAAAATACAAAGAATCCTAAGAGACTACTTCAAGCAACTCTATACCAATAAAATGGACAACCTGGAAGAAATGGACAAATTCTTAGAAAGGGATAACCTTCCAAGACTGAACCAGTAAGAAATAGAAAATATGAACAGACCAATCACAAGTAATGAAATTGAAACTGTGATTAAAAATCTTCCAACAAACAAAAGTCCAGGACCAGATGGCTTCACAGGTGAATTCTATCAAACATTTAGAGAAGAGCTAACACCCATCCTTCTGAAACTCTTCCAAAAAATTGCAGAGGCAGGAACACTCCCAAACTCATTCTATGAGGCCACCAACACCCTGATAGCAAAACCAAAGATACTACAAAAAAAGAAAATTACAGGGCTTCCCTGGTGACAAAGTGGTTGAGAGTCCGCCTGCCGATGCAAGGTACACAGGTTTGTGCCCTGGTCCAGGAAGATCCCACATGCCGTGGAGCGGCTAGGCCCATGAGCCATGGCCACTGAGCCTGTGCGTCCAGAGCCTGTGCTCCACAACAGGAGATGCCACAACAGTGAGAGGCCCGCGTACCGCAAAAAAAAAAAAAAGAAAATTACAGACCAATATCCCTGATGAATACAGATGCACAAACCTCAACAAAATACTAGCAAACAGAATCCAACAACACATTAAAAGGATCATAAACCATGAACAGGTGGGATTTATCCCAGGGATGCAAGGATTCTTTAATATACACCAATCAATCAATGTGATACACCATATTAACAAATTGGAGAAGAAAAACCATATGATCATCTCAATAGATGCAAAAAAAGCTTTTGACAAAGTTCAACACCCATTTATAATAAAAACTCTCCAGAAAGTGGGCATAGAGGGAACCTACCTCAACATAATAAAGGCCATATACAACAAACCCACAGCAAACATCATTCTCAATGGTGAAAAACTGAAAGCATTTCCTCTAAGATCAGGAAAAAGACAAGGATGCCCACTCTCACCACTATTATTCAACACAGTTTTGGAAGTCCTAGCCACAGCAATCAGAGAAGAAAAAGAAAGAAAAGGAATACAAATTGTAAAAGAAGAAGTAAAACTGTCCCTGTTTGCAGATGACATGATACTATACATAGAGAATCCTAAAGATGCCAGCAGAAAACTACTAGAGCTAACAAATGAATTTGGTAGAGTTACAGGATACAAAATTAATGCACAGAAATCTCTTGCATTCCTATACACTAATGATGAAAAATCTGAAAGAAAAATTAAGGAAACACTCCGATTTACCACTGTAACAAAAAGAATAAAATACCTAGGAATAAAGCTGCCAAGGGAGACAAAAGCCCTGTATGCAGAAAACTATAATACACTGTTGAAAGAAATTAAAGATGATACCAACAGATGAAGAGATATACCACGTTCTTGGATTGGAACAATCAATATTGTGAAAACGACTATACTACCCAAAGCAATCTACAGATTCAACACAATCCCTATCAAATTATGAATGGCATTTTTTACAGAACTAGAACAAAAAAATCTTAAAATTTGTATGGAGACACAAAAGACCCTGAAGAGCCAAAGCAGTCTTGA
The DNA here is from genome assembly GCF_003676395.1 of Aethalodelphis obliquidens. Taxonomy (NCBI): domain Eukaryota; kingdom Metazoa; phylum Chordata; class Mammalia; order Artiodactyla; family Delphinidae; genus Aethalodelphis; species Aethalodelphis obliquidens. The sequence continues at coordinate 55,374,277 of NW_020837948.1, read as the reverse complement.
GGGAAAAAAAGAGTGGGAGGAATCAGACTCCCTGTCTTCAGACTATACTACAAAGCTATAGTAATCAAGACAATATGGTACTGGCACAAAAACAGAAATATAGATCAATGGAACAAGATAGAAAGCCCAGAGATAAAGCCACGCACCTATGGTCAATTAATCTATGACAAAGGAGGCAAGGATATACAATGGAGAAAAGACAGTCTCTTCAATAAGTGGTGCTGGGAAAACTGGACAGCTACACGTTAAAGAATGAAATTAGAACACTCCCTAACACTGTACACAAAAATAAACTCAAAATGGATTAGAGATCTAAATGTAAGACCGGACTCTATGAAACTCTTAGAGGAAAACATAGGAAGAACACTCTTTGACATAAATCACAGCAAAATCTTTTTTGATCCACCTCCTAGAGTAATGGAAATAAAAACAAAAATAAACAAATGGGACCTAATGAAAGGTAAAAACTTTTGCACAGCAAAGGAAACCATAAACAAGACAAAAAGACACCCTCAAAATGGGAGAAAATATTTGCAAACGAATCAACGGACATAGGATTAATCTCTAAAATATATAAACAGCTCATGAAGCTCAATATTAGAAAACCAAACAACCCAATGCAAAAATGGGCAGAAGACCTAAGTAGACATTTCTCCAAACATACAGATGGCCAAGAGACACATGAAAAGCTGCTCAACATCACTAATCATTAGAGAAATGCAAATCAAAGCTACAATGAGGTATCACCTCACACCAGTTAGAATGGACATCATCAGAAAATCTACAAACAACAAATGCTGGAGAGGATGTGGAGAAAAGGGAACCCTCTTGCACTGTTGGTGTGAATGTAAATTGATAGAGCCACTATGGAGAACAGTATGGACGTTTCTTAAAAAACTAAAAATAGAATTACCACATGACCCAGCAATCCCACTACTGGGCATATACCCAGAGAAAGCCATAATTTAAAAAGACACATGCACCCCAGTGTTCACTGTAGCACTATTTACAATAGCCGGGTCATGGAAGCAACCTAAATGCCCATCGACAGACGAATGGATAAAGAAGATGTGGTACATATATACAATGGAGTATTACTCAGCCATAAAAAGGAACGAAATTGGGTCATTTGTAGAGACTATCATACAGAGTGAAGTAAGTCAGAAAGAGAAAAACAAATATCGTATATTAACACATATATGTGGAACCTAGAAAAAAATGGTACAGATGAACTGGTTTGCGGGGCAGAAGTTGAGACACAGATGTAGAGAACAAACTAAGGGGGGAAAGCAGCAGGGGGTGGTGGTGGTGTGATGAATTTGGAGATTGGGATTGACATGTATACACTGATGTGCATAAAATGGATGACTAATAAGAACCTGATGTATAAAAAAAATAAATAAAATTAAATTAAAAAATTAAACAAGAAAACAAAACTGGGGCTTCCCTGGTGGCGCAGTGGTTGAGAGTCCGCCTGCCGACGCAGGGGACACGGGTTCGTGCCCCGGTCTGGGAAGATGCCACGTGCCGCGGAGCGGCTGGGCCCCTGAGCCATGGCTGCTGAGCCTGCGCGTCTGGAGCCTGTGCTCTGCAACGGGAGAGGACACAACAGTGAGAGGCCCGCGTACCCCAAAAACAAAAAACAAACAAACAAAACTGCTCTATAAGGTCCTCACAGACTCATTCCTTGCCTCCGGGAGGTTATAATTTATAATACATCATTATGTCCACACTAGGTGAAACATATGGACAACAGGCTGGGATACTCAATCAGTGTTTGATGGGCCATGGTGTACTTATAGTACATGTGGTAGAGGTTGAGGACACACACCTTTTGGGGAGAACAGGGAACTGGACCAGAGACTGGACAGACCAAGGATGGGAGGAAGAACCTGGGAGCAACACACATGGTCTAGAGGGTAAAGACTGGACTGGGACCTGAGGGGGCCGCCCTCACCAACTGACAGTTCAGGACCCTCCCTGCTCTGAAGCATTCCCACGAGCTAACCCAGGACTTCCTGCTTGATAAGGCAAGAAAGAGAGAGATGGAGAGGACTTCTCATTCTAGTCAGACCTCAAGATAATATACATGAGTAGCAAACACTCTCATACTGCTTATTATGAGCTGTTCTTCTAACACTTTAAGATATTAACTTATTTGAGCCTCACAACCGCAGGCCCTGTCTTATCCACTGATGCAGAAAGGAAGACATAAAAAGGCTAAGGAACTTGCCCAAGGTTTGAAAGCTGATAAGTGTGGAATTCGGGCATTGCCCTTGCTTTTAACCATTATGCTATCCTGCTCTTCTGCAAGAAGGCAAGTTGAGAGGCTGAAGGACGGTCAGCACTAGGTGGCATGGTAGGTCTGCCCCCCGTTTTTAGGGGACAGGCAATAGAGCTTTTGGTTGAGACACATCCTCTCATCACACCAGTGTGGGTGAGAGGTCAACTCTTCCAGCTCTTACCTGCTAGCTGTGTGGCCCTGTGCATGTTAATTAACCTCTCTGAGAATTAGCTATTTGCTGTATCTGTAAGTTATGCTGTCTAGTGTATCCGTGAGGATTAAATGGGGCTCCTGGCACATACCCAATAGACAGAATCTATTATTCAACCAGCTGAAAGCTCTCAAAACAAGCATCTGACACACAGTCACCATCTAATAAATTAATCAAAATACTGTAACAAAGTAATAATGGCTATAAGTCTACAATGGCATGTAACAGTGAGTTCATAGCCGCAGAGCTACAAATCTTCAGCAGTTCCTATACCACACTGTTTGGGGAGGGATTCGATAATTTTTCCTAAGTGTTCCCCTGGGATAGTTAAGAACCAAGACATAAGAAAAAAGAGACAAATTTACAAGTTAGCGGAATGTTTCACTTAAAAACATAATGCAAGAGTTGAAGATAATTTTTAAAACAACATCTTACAATAGTCTTAGTTTGATTCTAGAAAGCTAAACATTCCACAATTACTAAATCACCTATAGAAATGGACAGCCTCCAATGACCAAAGAAAGAACATAATTGCATATAACATCCCAAAGTGCAGAGAGAAACCATCTGACAAGGTTAACCTTTTAATGGGTGTGAGCACTGTGTTTGTTGCTCTCCCTCAGGATGGAGCCTGGTGACCGGTGCCTGGCTGGCCTATCCTCAGGGTGAACAGCTCTCTCTCAGTGACCAGACAGCAAACTTTGTACCCAGTATGTTCTGAACTCACAATCAATAATGCAACCACATGGGCTTCCCTGGTGGCGCAGTGGTTGAGAGTCCGCCTGCCAATGCAGGGGACGCGGGTTTGTGCCCCGGTCCGGGAAGATCCCACATGCCGCGGAGCGGCTGGGCCCGTGAGCCATGGCCGCTGAGCCTGCACGTCCGGAGCCTGTGCTCCGCAACGGGAGAGGCCACAGCAGTGAGAGGACCGCGTACCGAAAAAAAAAAAAAAAAAGAATGCAACCACAGCCAGCAATGCCACTGACACACACGCTGATGGACGGTTGCCAGGACCACTTCAAACCAGGATTTAAAGTAAAACAACAAGTTAGATGAGCCCTGTGCTGACATCCCACCCCCAGTCAGGAGTCAGGGATTCTCCTTCCTGGAGACAGACCATATTTCTACAACAGGCTTTTCTATTTTCCTTACAGATTGCTTCAACTAAGAGCACAAACCAAACATCTGAAATAATGAGTCACCTACTGGCTTGAATCCGAAGCACCAGGTCAAATGCAGTTTAAGCCACATCAGTGCTTAAAGGCAACTCTAGTGCAGTGAGTGGACGGATTTCTGCCGCCTGGAATCTGCACACTCTTTCTATCATGATGGATGATGTCTCAGTGATGAGAGACACGACGAACAGTCCTGGCTGTTCAGGATGGCATCAGGAGAATCTACGGCATTCCTTCTCTTGGAAATTGCCCATCTTTAGAGGAGACTCCAGGCAAGGAAAAACCAGAAAAGAAACCCAATATCAAATAGCATTTTTCTCCTTATAAGCACCTCTGGGAAAAAGGAGTCTGAGGGAAAGGGGGGTTTACATTACCAATAATGGTATTAAGTGATATCACTCTTATCTGTGGATTTAAGTTAAATTTATTCTTGATTATATTCGATAATAAAGGTGAAACATTCCTTCATCAGTTAAAAGAAAAGAAAACTGGCATTCTCAATTCTCCAGCTATTCTGGACTGAAGAAATAGGTCACAAGAGATAATAAATTACAAGCAACTTCATATGACATCCAAATTATACATTTCTTTTCCTCCACTATCATTATAATGTCTACCTTTAAAGGCAAACAAATATTATTTGAAATTGAACTGAAAAGATGCACAGCTACAAGATTAGTTCTCAAGAGAGAAGGCTGGACTTCAGGACACACACGCCTGCTTAAGATAACCTAGCTTGGCGTCATCTCGCGGGAGGTAAGAAGCTCTTGGAGGATGAGCTCCCAGAGAGACTCTCCTTCTGCTGAGTAAATGAATGAAGCATGCAGGCACAAATGAGCGATAGAATATTTGAATGAAGTAGCCCTGGAATTCCAAAGTTCCAAGAGTATTTTTCATGAGTTTCACCAGCGCCCAATTTTCCTTCAACATAAGTTGGTCTTACCTCTTCTAAAATATACCAGAAATGTGATAAAGAGAAGCAACAGTAAGAATCACTGATCTTCCTTGGGCAATCCTCGTGAGTCTTATCTAATCACTCCAATTCTGCCTAGGGGTGAAGGTGTCACCCCGCTGCGTGAAAATATCCACTACAGCCATGTCTCAGAGCCCAACCATTCAGACCCCAGCTACAAATCCAGAAGGAGAAAGAGGCTCTGAGCAGGCAAATGCTCGGCTGGTCAGCAAACCACATTTGGATGCTGGCAGAATGTAATTTATAAATAAGCAACCAGAAAAGACAAATTCCTCCTTTTATGATAATGTTGATAGTTTCTTCTGTTCAAGTTTTTGCCTCCTTCCCATTAAAACACAAACATTGACTCTAAGCTGTCCATGTTCCACAGTCTGTAAATTCATACGAAATGAAAATTCAGACATTTAAAAGGAAGCAATTTGTAAGTACTGACTAAATAAAACACAAAGTAATATTTAACATACTACACATGATAATCGTGTGAGCAAAGCGTATTTCCAAGCCCGGTTATCAGCCTCTGGTCCACACCAGAATTACCTGTGGGACTTGGAAAACTCACAGATGATCCTGTAGCACCGCCAGAAATGAGGTGGGTCTGGCGGGGAGTGGAAACAGCCCTGAGCGTGGAGCCAGGAGATGCACTTTCCAAGCGGGGCTTTTCACTCCCTGTGTGACCTTGAGTACATCACATCTCTTCCCTGTGTTTCCTCAAGTCTAAAATGGGAGTACTGTATCAAATCATAATCTAAGTCTCTTCTAGCCTAACATATAAATTTTTTCAATTTTCTCCCAAACCCAGAGTTTTTCCCCCTTTAGGAAACTTACACCTCTTAGTGTGGGACAGAAGCAAGGAAAGATAGAGAAACGTACCAAGTGTATCTCAGGGGATATGGACTACTGATTCAACAAGATGAAAGGATATGTGTGGGAGAGTGAGGAACTGGCAGGGTAGACAGGGAAGACTGTGGACAGGAGGCTTGGAAAGTCACAAAACTCTCAGACCCCATCCTTCCTCCCGCTCCCCCAGCTCCCCCTTTTAAGGGACGGAACAAAAGAAGTTGTGAAGGAGAGAGAAGTGAAGTAAGAGACAATAAATAAGTCCAATACGTTCAATTAACATTTGTCAAATGTACCTTATGCTATATTATAGGCATAAGAAGGTGTTTAAGTGAAAAGCAACATGGTTCCTGAACTTAAGAGATCTGTGATGGAATTCAGTGGTTCTCAAACCTCACATGCATCAGTACTGCCAGGCAAGCTTGTTAAAAATGCAGATACCTGGGTTCCAACCACTCATCCCAAACATACAGAATAAGAATTTCTAGGAGGCATATAAAATAAACAACAAGGACCTACTGTATAACACAGGGAACTATACTCATAACCTATAATGGAACAGAATCTGAAAAAGAATATATATATATATCTGCGTATGTATAACTGAATCACTTTGCTGTGCACTTGAAATTAACACAACATTGTAAATGAACTATATACCCCAATATTAATTTTTTTAAAAAAGGAAAAAAAAAATTTCTAAGAGGCCAAGTCTAGAAATGTTTTTGTTGCTCACCAAAAATTGACAACAACAAACTAAATAACAATGGGAGGCAACTTCCGGATAATGCAGTTAAATACACAGGCCCTTTCAGGCAACTCCGACTTAGTTACAGAGAACACACACAGGTTAACACCAGGTTTCCCACAGGACGTGCCAAGGTGCCCTGGTGAGCCACAGTGAATGCACAGGAGGATGGAAGGGTATTTCAATTTTTCAAAGAAAACAGAGTGAAGTGTTGGACACTGTAAAAATGACTAGTTCAAGTTAATGCACAGATTGTACTTCTGATGACATCCTATCTTTGTGAAATTGAGTTTTTTACAATTGTTATGATACCAAGCCAAGTATATCTGAAAATCAATGTGGAGCAAAAAATAAGGGTGGGAGTGTCCAATCTAATTCCAAGGTTTTAGTGACACATCCCCCTAGCAAATAATGGTGGGTATTTAAGAATGAAATAAATTTTAAAATTTTGTAAAGAGAAAAACATATATATTTTTTCAATTTATAGGTATTACTTTTTCAAATGGCAACTAAGTTGTTAGGACATTAATACTTAGTAGGTTGTTTGTACTTATCTATCAATACTTAATAAAACTGTAGGATATTTCTTTTGAAAACATTATCAAGACACTTAGGGCACCAATACAGGGACAATTTAGGAACTTCTGAGTCAAGGCAACCTCACAATGCGATTCTTTTCATAGCACAATTTAATTCACTTGATCAAAACAGATCTGTCTAATGTTGCATTCTGGTAGAGAAAGCATTCTAGTGGAGTTCCAGAATAGTACTTTCCTAAGTATTCTCAAGTGAGAACAATGGACAATCATGAATGTCTATCCAGCAATTAACTATTAACCTCATGAATTATTTCATGTTATATTTCAAATAATATTCCAAGGTTAAAAAAATAAAGGATATTGTTTTCATGGTTAGCATTATTACATTTATGCAAAGCCCTCAGATATGAGAAAGTCTTATTTCACAAAATTTGAACATACAGTCATTTCAGCAACAGGCGTGTTAGTTAATCCAGGTCCAGTTATCCCTAGTTTTTCAAGCAACAAGTCACAGGAAATGCTGAGCTCTAACTGTTGGTGTGCTTAACTGTCAGCCCAGCATCCTGATCTCCAGCCCCTTTTTGACACAGCCGTGCTCTTTGTTTTGTTACGTCATTCCTCTGTCCTTCCAAGGGTTATAGATATAGTTTTATTTTCTCAACTAATGTGAAATGTATTTTATTTGTGACTTCCATGATTCCTAGAGATAAAAACTTCCCAAGATTAAATGGCCAAGGATAAACCCTCCTCCTAGCAGGTAGAACTTTGTTAAGAAGAGGCCATATGTCTATACACAGGCTCTGTGTATAGACAGCCCAACAGTTAAATGAATAAGAAACATCAAGGTTTATTGCCTAGCCTTGGGATCTTGTCTGCTTGTGACTTGGTGTAGAAAATGAGACGTCTTTCTGCATGTGTAACGACCTCAACCATTCTGAATGCTTCTTAGCCCTTAAATCTGGGATTTTTCAAATTGTCCCCCAAATCACTGGCAGTTTCTGGAGTTCTCTTCAGAAAATGCCTGAAAGATAGAATTTTTGAAGTGACTGTTCAGAAGTCAAATCTCTGACTAAAAGAAAATTTTAAGTGGCCAAGCAAATCTTAATTGTGACTTTCAGCAATTCATCTCTCACTTAGATTAATAACGAGCAGGCAATATACTCTTCAGAAAGAGATGCTTCTTAGGGAAACAGAGATCAAATAAAGGGAGCTTTTTCATGTATGAAAATTATTTTGAAAGACTGAAACTGAAAGCATTGTACTTACTAAATTCCCAAATAGTTTTGAAAATTTCAATGTGAGGTTTTTCACTTAAAAGTGAGCCTTTCAAATAAAATTACAGATATATTCTTGTCGAGTAAGCAAACTAGATACCAATTCTAACAAAAGCCCTGTTACTTCATGGTGTTCTCCCAATATACTGCCACATCAAAGCTCAGAGTAAGAGCTCATCAGTAAGTCCTTCAGTTTGGGGTTAAGCGTTATGAAAAAAGGAGCTAAAACTATAACCCAAGTCAAAGGATAGTTTCTCTGCTGTGACTTTGAAAAATCAAATCATAAAGCTTTCATAGAGAGAAATGACTAATGAAGGCAAGCAGACAACACACCTGCCCCTTCAGAGAGACACTACCAACAAAATACTATAAAGTTGGTAACTAGAGGAAATGTTCAGAGAAAATACTTTCCACAATGAACATAAACAGTAGACAACCAGGACAACATTCTACTTTGGCCTGTGTCTGAACTTAAATTAGCTGTTTAAAAAAGCAAAAGAATTAACTGAAACTCCCCAAACACTAAAAAGTAAAAGGGAATCACATCGAAATCTGCCCAACACTTGACCAGCAGGTCTGCCATTTGCCAGACCCCACAGGCCAGGAGGGCACTCACGTCTGAAAGATCAAGTAACAGCAGGCAGGGAAGCCTCAGACGAAAGACTGTGAAAATACAATTAAGTAGAACGATGTCTACCATTTGGTCTGGTGATGAAAGGAGAGGTGAGGTGTCAGTGAGGATGATAAATATTTGGACCCTTGACTTCTTTGTGACAGTAAGGTAACAGAACAAATGCCTTTTCTTGAAGGGGTGATGTGGTTTGGCCTGAGATTTATGAAGCTGAGATGAGTCTACCATGGTCACAAAACTACCCCTGAGAATGTAGGTCCCAGAGCAGACAGTCCCAAGAGTGCAGAGTTATGGATCATTCACTGAATTCCTCTGCCCAGGACAAGTGCCCACGAACAATGCAAATTATTCTCAGGTTTCTATAGGAATTAAGACTCACAGTGAAGGGCTCTGGTGAGGGAGGCAGAACCCCAACAGAAAGATGTTAGTTCTTTAAGAACCAACAGATAAGGACTAAATCTAATTAGAGTATCAACATCTCTATGTAGCAAACTTATACCACTGATGAATTCAACAGCATTAGAAGGGGAAAAAACCAAAACAATACAAAACCTTCCAACCCCTCACAAGCATTCCTCAGGGTTAGGGCCAACACAGGATGAGACCCCCCCCATGTTGGCTGCCTTCTCCTCAGGCCACCTGCTAACTCGCTGGAGAAAGAAGAGAAGCCAGAGGACTGAGGAGGGACGGGGGCTTCTTCTCCAGCCTTTTAGTCTCCTCATCCTAAAGTCATTTTCCTCAGATCCTCAGTCCCTCCAGCAGTGGAAACACGGGTGTAGAGAGTCACCACATTCCTACTTAAACACTGCTGAACAAGTGTAAATGTTGTGCTGTGGCTGGACCCTCAATACCTAAGAGTAAATGGGTGGGGAAGTTTAACTCTTTAAAACCAAAAAATTGAAAAGTGCTTTTAAAAAATATAGTTATGTGGAAAACACACACATTAGTTTATAGTCTAACCCCCCAAAATACTAACGAAATATGGTACCATACTTAAAAGACATTCCACTGAAGTTTCCAGAAAAGGAAGTCATATCTGATACAAACTCTGGAGAAAGACAAGTCATTGATCCAAAAGTACACATGTGGTTAAAGGGGACAATGAAGGCACTGAAGAAGGGAAATAGAAGAGAAAAAAAAAAAATTAAGGTCCAAATGACATGGACACTTCTAGGACTTGATAAAATAAGGTGGTTTTAAGGTAGAAAGATTCCTTCCAATGTCACAGGAAAGTGAAAGGTGCAACATTTTCTTATAAAACCCGAATAAGTTAAAATTCTTACCTGCCTGCTTCTCTAAAGGCATTTTATTCAAGCCAAGGAAATACAGGATTGAAAGGAACACATCTTTCTCAAATTCGCCATTTTTTCACCAAACAAAAAAGGATGGTGTAAGTTTGCTACACAGAGATGCTGACACTCTTACTAGATTTAGTTCTGTGCAGGAGTCTAAGCCTCAGAGGCCCTTCACCACCAATGTTCATTCAACGTATAAACCTGAGAATGAGCTGCACGGTGAGGACTTAGCCCAGGCAGAAGCGCACTGACCTGGGGTTCAGTGAACACACCCGAGAGCCCAAGGACTTGGGGACCAACCTGCCAACGTTGCATGAACTCCACGTCAGAGGTCTGTTGCCACAGGCCCCACGTGAGAGCAAATCACGGCAGCTGCACGCACTGAGCACTGAACATGAGCCAGACCTGTCAGTGAGTCACTTTACGGCACATCCTCTCACTTAAACCTCACCACCACCCACGATGTGGCAGGTGTTAACATATGCATTTTATGAAATGGAAACTGAGGCCACGGAGGTGAAGCCACGCCTGGCTAACCCCATGGCCTCTGCTCTGAACCGCTACCTCCAAACGCCTAATTCACCTGTTAGCTCACGGCAGGCAGAGCCTCAGTTTAGAGATCCGACAACTATCGTTATTGGATAGTTGAACCAATAAAAAGGTTCCACACCTCAGAGACAATTCCTTTTCCTGCCAGCCGTATTTCTCTTTCTCATTACATCTCCGAGGGCACTTGAAGCAAATGGGAACTAGCAAAATGGAGCTAGAGCTACACGAGTCCACACCCTTTACCAGGAGGCACTTCTCTTGGAGAAATATAGCCCCAAGAACGAACTCCAATAGGAAAGGCAATCTGCTTAAAGATGTATGCAGCAGATGCTTCCCTGGTGGCGCAGTGGCTGCGAGTCTGCCTGCCGATGCAGGGTACGCGGGTTCGTGCCCCGGTCCAGGATGATCCCACATGCCGCGGAGCGGCTGGGCCCGTGAGCCATGGCCGCTGAGCCTGCGCGTCCGGAGCCTGTGCTCCACAACGGTAGAGACCACAACAGTGAGAGGCCCGTGTACCACACAAAAAAAAAAAAGATGTTTGCAGCAGGATTATTTATGCCAGCCTCAAACCGAAAAGAGTTCCAATGCCCTAATATGGGGCTAGTTGAGCACACTATGACACACGAAACAATGAAATCCACTTGATCCCTGAACAACTCGGGTTTGAATTGCACGGGTCCAGTGACATGTAGATTTTTTTCAACAGTAAATACAACAATTCTACATGATCCCTGGTTGGTTGAATCGGCAGATATGGAGGAACCACGTACATAGAGGGCTGACTATAAATTATATGCGGATTTCCAACTGCGTGGAGGTCTGGTGCCCCTAGCTCCCACATTGTTCAAGGGTCAATTTCTTAAACGGGCTATTCAAAGTGAGCTGTTGGGGGGAGCTTCGGAGCCGCGGAGGAGAGCGCAGCAACAGGGATGCAGAGGGCAAAGCGGAGAGATTCCCGCACAGAGGATCAGTGCCGACCGGCACTCACCAGTCCGAGAGTCTTGTCTGCTCACACGCTGGGGCGGGCGGGGCTGGGAGCTGAGGCTCGGGCTTTAGTCGGAGCGCAGGGAGAGGACTGGGGTTGGCAGCGTGAACACAAGGGGCTGAAGGGGCTAGTGCGCCACGGCTAGCGAGGAGGGAGTCCGGGAAAAAGTCTGGACCTGCCAAAGAGGCAAAAGACTTTTTCTTCCCTCTTTGTTTCCTGGTGCACGAGGAGAGGGGATTAAGAGCGCTGCTTAAAGGAGCTCCAGGCACACGGGCGCAAGCCGCGGCTAACAGCGCGAACCCCAGAGACGGGCATGAGATGCTAAGGCTGCTGCTGCCACCACCAAGAAGCCTGCGTGCGAGCACAGGTCACTCTCCACACCTCCCTTCCGGGGAGCCTGTGCCGCCCACCACTGCCAGGGTCCCGGGATCCAGGGACAACTCTCCCGGGAGAACGCACGGCGCGCCTCAGGCTGGTGCAACGTCACGCTGGCCTCTGCCGCCTTAGGCTCGCCTCGCATCCGTACCCATCCCTGCCCCCGGCCTGAGTGAGCCAGAGCCCCCAAATCAGCGGCTCCTTTAACCCTGTCCCGTCTGAGCGAAGAACAGACACCCTCCAGCGACCTTCACGCAGAGGCGGGGCCAAATCCAAAGCTGAGCCCCTGTGATCTGTGAGAACAAAGAAGACAAAGGAAAATCTCTCCCAGCAGCCTCAGGAGCAGCGGATAAAATCTCCACAATCAACTTGATGTACCCTGCATCTGTGGAATACATGAATAGACAACGAATCATCCCAAATTGAGGAGGTGGACTTTGAGAGCAAGATTTTTATTTTTTCCCATTTTCCTCTTTTTGTGAGTGTGTATGTGTATGCTTCTGGGTGAGATTTTGTCTGTATAGATTTGCTTTCACCATTTATCCTAGGGTTCTATCCGTCCTTTTTTTTCCTTTCTTTTTACTTAAAAAATTTTTTTCTTAATAATTATTTTTTCATTTTAATAACCTTATTTTACCTTACTTTATTTTATTTTATCCTCTTTCTTTCTACTTTTTGTCCCTTTTATTCTGAGCCGTGTGGATGAAAGGTTCTTGGTGCTCCAGCCAGGAGTCAGTGCTGTGCCTCTGAGGTGGGAGAGCCAACTTCAGGACACTGGTCCACAAGAGACCTCCCAGCTCCACATAATATCAAATGGCGAATATCTCCCAGAGATCTCCATCTGGACACCAACACCCAGCTTCACTCAACGACCAGCAAGCTACAGTGCTGGACACCCTACGCCAAACAACTAGCAAGACAGGAACACAACCCCACCCATTAGCAGAGAGGCTGTCTAAAATCATAAGTCCACAGGCACCCCAAAACACAACACCAGACGTGGACCTACCCACCAGAAATACAAGATCCAACCTCACCCACCAGAACACAGGCACTACTCCCCTCCACCAGGAAGCCTACACAACCCACTGTCAAACTTTAGCCACTGGGGACAGACACCAAAAACAGCAGGAACTACGAACCTGCGGCCTGCAAAAAGGAGACCCCAAACACAGTAAGATAAGCAAAATGAGAAGACAGAAAAACACACAACAGATGAAGGAGCAAGATAAAAACCCACCAGACCTAACAAATGAAGAGGAAATAGGCAGTCTACCTGAAAAAGAATTCAGAATGATAGTAAAGATGATCCAAAATCTTGGAAACAGAATAGACAAAATGCAAGAAACATTTAACAAGGACCTAGAAGAACTAAAGATGAAACAAGCAACGATGAACAACACAATAAATGAAATTAAAAATACTCTAGAAGAGACCAATAGCAGAATAACTGAGGCAGAAGAACGGATAAGTGACCTGGAAGATAAAGTAGTGGAAATAACTACTGCAGAGCAGAATAAAGAAAAAAGAATGAAAAGAACTGAGGACAGCCTCAGAGACCTCTGGGACAACATTAAACACACCAACATTCGAATTATAGGGGTTCCAGAAGAAGAAGAGCAAAAGAAAGGGACTGAGAAAATATTTGAAGAGATTATAGTTGAAAACTTCCCTAATATGGGAAAGGAAATAGTTAATCAAGTTCAGGAAGCACAGAGAGTCCCATACAGGATAAATCCAAGGAGAAACACGCCAAGACACATATTAATCAAACTGTCAAAAATTATATACAAAGAAAACATATCAAAAGCAGCAAGGGAAAAACAACAAATAACACACAAGGGAATCCCCATAAGGTTAACAGCTGATCTTTCAGCAGAAACTCTGCAAGCCAGAAGGGACTGACAGGACATATTTAAAGTGATGAAGGAGAAAAACCTACAAACAAGATTACTCTACCCAGCAAGGATCTCATTCAGATTCGATGGAGAAATTAAAACCTTTACAGACAAGCAAAAGCTAAGAGAGTTCAGCACCGCCAAACCAGCTTTACAACAAATGCTAAAGAATCTTTTCTAGGCAAGAAACACAAGAGAAGGAAAAGACGTACAATAACAAACCCAAAACAATTAAGAAAATGGGAATAGGAACATACATATCGATAATTACCTTAAATGTAAATGGATTAAATGCTCCAACCAAAAGACACAGACTGGCTGAATGGATACAAAAACAAGACCCATATATATGCTGTCTACAAGAGACTCACTTCAGACCTAGAGACACATACAGACTGAAAGTGAGGAGATGGAAGAAGATATTCCATGCAAATGGAAACCAAAAGAAGGCTGGAGTAGCAATTCTCATATCAGACAAAACAGACTTTAAAATAAAGACTATTAGAAGCGACAAAGAAGGACACTACATAATGATCAAGGGATCGATCCAAGAAGAAGATATAACAATTGTAAATATTTATGCACCCAACATAGGAGCACCTCAATACATAAGGCAAATACTAACAGCCATAAAAAGGGAAATCGACAGTAACACAATTATAGTAGGGGACTTTTAACATCCCACTTTCACCAATGGACAGATCATCCAAAATGAAAATAAATAAACACAAGCTTTAAATGATACATTAAACAAGATGGACTTAATTGGTATTTATACGACATTCCATCCAAAAACAACAGAATACACATTTTTCTCAAGTGCTCATGGAATATTCTCCGGGAAAAATCATATCTTGGGTCACAAATCAAGCCTTGGTAAATTTAAGAAAATTGAAATTGTATCAAGCATCTTTTCCGACCACAACGCTATGAGACTAGATATCAATTACAGGAAAAGATCTGTAAAAAATACAAACACATGGAGGCTAAACAATACACTACTTAATAACGGAGTGATCACTGAAGAAATCAGAGAGGAAATCAAAAAATACCTAGAAACAAATGGCAATGGAGACACAACGACCCAAAACCTATGGGATGCAGCAAAAGCAGTTCTAAGAGGGAAGTCTACAGCAATACAATCCTACCTTAAGAAACAGGAAACATATCGAATAAACAATCTAACCTTGCAACTAAAGCAATTAGAGAAAGAAGAACAAAAAAACCCCAAAGTTAGCAGAAGGAAAGAAATCATAAAGATCAGTGCAGAAATAAATGAAAAAGAAATGAAGGAAACGATAGCAAAGATCAATAAAACTAAAAGCTGATTCTCTGAGAAGATAAAGAAAATTGATAAACGATTAGCCAGACTCATCAAAAAAAAAGGGAGAAGACTCAAATCAACAGAATTAGAAATAAAAAAGGAGAAGTAACAACTGACACTGCAGAAATACAAAAGATCATGAGAGATTACTACAAGCAACTCTATGCCAATAAAATGGACAACCTGGAAGAAATGGACAAATTCTTAGAAAGGCACAACCTGCCAGGACTGAATCAGGAAGAAATAGAAAATATGAACAGACCAATCACAAGCACTGAAATTGAAACTGTGATTAAAAATCTTCCAACAAACAAAAGCCCAGGACCAGATGGCTTCACAGGCGAATTCTTTCAAACATTTAGAGAAGAGCTAACACCTATCCTTCTCAAACTCTTCCAAAATACAGCAGAGGCAGGAACACTCCCAAACTCATTCTACGTGGCCACCATCACCCTGATACCATACCAGACAAGGATGTCACAAAGAAAGAAAACTACAGGCCAGTATCACTGATGAACACAGATGCAAAACTCCTCAACAAAATACTAGCAAACAGAATCCCACAGCACATTAAAAGGATCATACACCATGATCAAGTGGGGTTTATCCCAGGAATGCAAGGATTCTTCAATACATGCAAATCAATCAATGTGATACACCATATTAACAAACTGAAGGAGAAAAACCATATGGTCATCTCAATAGATGCAGAGAAAGCTTCCGACAAAATTTAACACCCATTTATGATAAAAACCCTGCAGAAAGTAGGCACAGAGGGAACTTTCCTCAACATAATAAAGGCCATATATGACAAACCCACAGCCAACATTGTCCTCAATGGTGTAAAACTGAAAGCATTTCTACTAAGATCAGGAACAAGATAAGGTTGCCCACTCTCACCACTCTTATTCAACATAGCTTTGGAAGTTTTAGCTACAGCAATCAGAGAAGAAAAGGAAGTAAAAGGAATCCAAATCCGAAAAGAAGTAAAGCTGTCACTGTTTGCAGATGACATGATACTACACACAGAGAATCCTAAAGATGCTACCAGAAAACTACTAGAGCTAATCAATGAATTTGGTAAAGTAGCAGGATACAAAATTAGTGCACAGAAATCTCTGGCATTCCTATACACTAATGATGAAAAATCTGAACGTGAAATCAAGAAAACACTTCCATTTACCACTGCAACAAAAAGAATAAAATATCTAGGAATAAACCTACCTAAGGAGACAAAAGACCTGTATGCAGAAAATTATAAGACACTGATGAAAGAAATTAAAGATGATACAAATAGATGGAGAGATATACCATGTTCTTGGATTGGAAGAATCAGCATTGTGAAAATGACTCTACTAGCCAAAGCAATCTACAGATTCAATGCAATCCCGATCAAAGTACCACTGGCATTTTTCACAGAACTAGAACAAAAAATTTCACAATTTGTATGGAAACACAAAAGACCCCGAATAGCCAAAGCAATCTTGAGAACGAAAAAAGGAGCTGGAGGAATCAGGCTCCCTGACTTCAGACTATACTACAAAGCTACAGTAATCAAGATAGTATGGTACTGGCACAAAAACAGAAATATAGATCAATGGAACAGGATAGAAAGCCCAGAGATAAACCCACACACATATGGTCACCTTATCTTTGATAAAGGAGGCAGGAATGTACAGTGGAGAAAGGACAGCCTCTTCAATAAGTGGTGCTGGGAAAACTGGACAGCTACATGTAAAAGTATGAGATTAGATCACTCCCTAACACCATACACAAAAATAAGCTCAAAATGGATTAAAGACCTAAATGTAAGGCCAGACACTATCAAACTCTTAGAGGAAAACATAGGCAGAGCATTCTATGAGATAAATCACAGCAAGATCCTTTTTGACCTACCTCCTAGAGAAATGGAAATAAAAATAAACAAATGGGACCTAATGAAGCTTCAAAGCTTTTGCACAACAAAGGAAACCATAAACAAGACCAAAAGACAACCCTCAGAATGGGAGAAAATATTTGCAAATGAAGCACCTGACAAAGGATTAATCTCCAAAATTTACAAGCAGCTCATGCAGCTCAATAACAAAAAAACAAACAACCCAATCCAAAAATGGGCAGAAGACCTAAATAGACATTCCTCCAAAGATGATATACAGACTGCCAACAAACACATGAAAGAATGCTCAACATCATTAATCATTAGAGAGATGCAAATCAAAACTACAATGAGATATCACCTCACACCAGTCAGAATGGCCATCATCAAAAAATCTAGAAACAATAAATGCTGGAGAGGTTGTGGAGAAAAGGGAACACTCTTGCACTGCTGGTGGGAATGTGAATTGGTACAGCCACTATGGAGAACAGTATGGAGGTTCCTTAAAAAGCTACAAATAGAACTACCATATGACCCAGCAATCCCACTACTGGGCATATACCCTGAGAAAACCATAATTCAAAAAGAGTCATGTACCAAAATGTTCATTGCAGCTCTATTTACGATAGCCCGGAGATGGAGACAACCTAAGTGCCCATCATCGGATGAATGGATAAAGAAGATGTGGCACATATATACAATGGAATATTACTCAGCCATAAAAAGAAACGAAATTGAACTATTTATAATGAGGTGGATAGACCTAGAGTCTGTCATACAGAGTGAAGTACGTCAGAAAGGGAAAGACAAATACCATATGCTAACACATATATATGGAATTTAAGAAAAAAAAATGTCATGAAGAACCTAGGGGTAAGACAGGAATAAAGACACAGACCTACTGGAGAACGGACTTGAGGATATGGGGAGGGGGAAGGGTGAGCTGTGACAAAGTGAGAGAGAGGCATGGACATATATACAGTACCAAACATAAGGTAGATAGCTAGTGGGAAGCAGCCGCATAGCACAGGGATATCAGCTTGGTGCTTTGTAACCGCCTGGCGGGGTGAGATAGGGAGGGTGGGAGGGAGGGAGACGCAAGAGGGAAGAGATATGGGAACATATGTATATGTATAACTAATTCACTTTGTTATAAAGCAGAAACTAACACACCATTGTAAAGCATTTATACTCCAATAAAGATGTAAAAAAACAAACAAAGTGAGCTAAATGTGGTTCATGCATCTATATGGAATGTAAATTACAATAACAGTAAATATTTTAAATACAACAGTACTTGCTCACCACTTAAAACCATAAAACAGTCTCACATGGATACAATCTCAGAACCAAAAGCAGAGACAGAGACATGAGAATTCAATCTGCTATAGTTTGTTGACTGGTGATTGTAAAGCTGCTGAACAAGCACAACATTGTAAAAAGTCAAAACAAAGACAGGTAATACATTGCTATGTGATCAGAGAACCTTGTATTCACGCCAACATCACATGCACACTCTGACCATTAAAATTAATTTCTTAATTTGTGTTATTAAAATACCTGTCTGCTCTGTGGCTTCTTGAAGGCTGGCTTTACAATAAAGCCAGCAGGATCCCTGGGGAGGGTAATGAGCAATGAGGTTCTACATCAGTGCTGCTTGGGACACATTTCCTTTAATCCTTTTTGTTTATTCTATTCCCTGCATTTATGAACTCTCTAAACCCCTTCTACTTAAACCATAGCACTAAACCATGAGGATTAAAGATGTGGTGAATTTTCTTAAGAATGTACTTAACTTTATGTCTGATCAATGTGTTTACAGTTTCATACATTAGTAATTTGCTGAATGAACCTGTACAAAATAATGGGCCTGAAAACTCATCTCTTAAAATGTGTTTTATCAGAAATTGTGATGGGAGGTTTCCATTACCTCCAGGGTAAGAAAAGGTTTTCCAGCCCCACTGTAGTAGACTTTGCCCATATTAATGGCCTTCTGAAGCCAGGTGACAGAAGCCATGGTTTGCCTAGGGTTTAAATTATGTTTTAAACATTATTAGAAAGAGGAGTTTAATGAAAAGTGTTTCAATTAACTGTTGATTAGCTGACAAAATGAGACATTCTACAGGACATCCAGGCAATCAATGCAACTTCAAAAGCTGGTGGTCATTAGAAGCAAGGCGTGCACTGATGCATCCCTTGGCCTCCAAACAGGATGACATCTACCTAGGAAATAGATGGCACCAACCTGGGCATCAGCCATTCCAGGAACCTGTGCCATGGGCCACTTCTCTATGTCATTAGCTGCCAATCATTCCTTCCACTATCCTTCAAAATACTCACCAGGATTTTTAGTATGTTTTATGTCACCATTACCACCACCATGATCACGATACCACCTAAACTGGATAGAATTCAGACAGGTCACCTTATGACACAACCGGCTTCTATGATAGGCAAAATCACAGAAAAGACAGCCTTTATGCTTCTTTTTTAAAGTATCAATTTTAATTAAATCAATCTTAAGACTTTCTCCTTTGACCTGTCATAAATTTAGCTCAGGAATCAAGACACAACAACCTGAGGATGAGTTATCTTTAGATTAATCAGCTCTATATTTTAGAGTTCCCCAGAATTTAATATAATCCAAGATTAATCATTTCTGTGTAGTACTGTCAGTGGACAATATTAATTACCTTACATTTACAATCTGGTTTGATGCCCTTCCAAAGTTTTCACATTTCCTATTTAACCCTCACAATCCCCACAGAAAGTGAAATTTCCTTAGTCACCCATATTCAAGAACACATTTTACAAAATTAACATCTCCAGTATGAGCTCTGATGAAAGAGGAATAAAATTAAACAGGTATCATCAGCAAAAACTCCGTCCTAAAATGCAGAACTCCATTCAACTCAGCTGGTGTTTACCAAGTGCCCACTATGCCCTAGGCAATGAGCTCTCGAGTCAGGCCTCTTTAGGGGAAAAATAATTGACAAAATCAAAAATTTAACAACCTTAAGTATGTCTCTAAACACTAAAACAAAACAAAACAGAACAAGAAAACTAGTCCATGAAATCCAGAAGTTCAGGCACCATTAATTTGAAAGATTTTCTTGCACCTTCACTTTCCCTTGCCTAAGTGACCATCTGGTTTCAGATGAGCATCTCCAGAAGGAGCATTAACTTTTTTCTGCCACTAGGGACTAGGCCGTGAATTATTGCAGAGGGCTATTTAATGTACAACAGAAATTTATTAAACAGCAATGAAGCAGTAATTACCAGATGGTTCCCCAGTGGCTCAAAGAGTCAGTAATTAATTACCACTTACTGCACTAAGACTGTGAGTTATTAAATAGCACTAAAGCCACAGTTTGTTAGTACCTTAGTGTCCTAAAAGAGTCGTTTTCATACAACTCAACCTGAGAGGGCTTAGACACTGGGGGAATCCAGCTGTTTGCTAGAAAACAACATGAACTGTCACAGAATAGTCAGCTCTAGCCTGGAACCCTGGCATTCAGCTAGACGGATGAGCAAGCACTTTATTCAACATCCCCAATGAAAGCCCCCCGCATTCTGGTTTGCCCTGCAGCCTGAGTACTGGGTGTGAAAAGGCAGCAGCCTCATTGGGTCTATCACAGACCCCTCTCTTCTACGAATCCACACCCAAAGTTGTCGTGCATCTCCTTCCATAGGTTTATATTTTGCCACTCTGACGTGAACAAAGGACATTTAAAAATAAGCTATGATCTAATTACAAATAAAATTTGCCATATCTGCTCCACCAACCTTCTCCAAGATGTCTTTTTTGTGCATCTTTTCTGTGTTCCTCCCCTCCTCTTGTTTCCCACCTCTCATTCCCATGTTATTCTAGACTAGCCTCTTCAATAGCTATCCCTGCCCTCCAGTTAGCGACCCCAGTCTTTTAAGTCAAAATTCAACATGAAAAGTCTGTCTCCTCTGGAAGGCTTTACCTAATGAGGAGAGAAGACATTGAAAAATTTCTCCCAAACTACTTTAAAACTCATCCCTTCAAATTCCAAATAAGGTTCCAAACAAACAGTTGGTATTGTTTTTTTCCCTTAAGCTAAAGGTGCCTACACCTTGGTATTGCAATAATCTCAACAGCCAAAGTCTGCGTTTTGTGGACCTGTGTAAGGCCCAGACAAAGGGAGCACATAATGAACTTCAAATGTTAAATCACTCCAGGCAGTAAAAGAACACACACCGAAAAAGCTTTTTAAGAAGATACGTGATATCCCTCCCTATCATTACATGAACTCAAGAAAGTGTAAAAGAAAGATAAGCAATTAACCAATGAACTGGTAAAAAGTTTCAGGTGACACCAGGGGATGGACAAATGAGATCAAGGAGATAAAGTTCAAAGAGGTGGAACAACAGGCCATGAATCACATGGATCTGGGAAAACTCTCACAGATTGAAAGGAAAGGAGAAAGCATTCTAGAAGAAACCAGAGATGGTCATGAAAGCAGTGCTTCCTCGGTAGAAATGCTAGAATACTCACCTGAAGATTACACCTCCAAATAAGAACTCCAGAGTTATTTTTAAAAATCCCTATCAAATTGCAAAATAGTATTTGCTACTTTTACTGTCAAAAAGCCCTCTTTGGCAAAGTTTTAGGAGGAATATGAAAATATGGAGCATGACAGACTCTTCAAACTAAAGACTGAAAAAGGGCACTGTTTTAATTACATAACTTCCAATGTGGTGACTACTTAATATGAAAGCCAAAAAAAGATACAACTGCATACCAGAATAATGTGAGGGAAAATGTACACTGGATATTCATTTTTGGTTTTTAACCACTGAAGCTACAAAATTAATCATTAAATCTCTTCTTATGTAGTTATCCCAAATATATTTGCCAAGAAAAAAAGTAGCTAAAAAGCTTGGAAAATGTAATCATTTAAAATACATTAAAGGGACTTCCCTGGTGATCCACTGGTTAAGAAGCTGCCTTCCAATGCAGGGGACACAGGCTCAATCCCTGGTTGGGGAACTAAGATCCCACATGCTGTGGGGCAACTAAGCCCACGTGCCTCAATTACTGAGCCTGTGTGCTCTAGAGCTGTGCGCCACAACTAGAGAGCCCACATGCCACAACTACTGAGCCCACGTGCCACAACTAAACAGAAACCCATATTCCACAATGAAGAGCCTGCACGCCTCAACAAAAGATCCCACATGCTACAACGAAGATCCTGCGTACTGCAGCTAAGACCCAATGCAGCCACATAAATAAATACATACATAAATACATAAATATTTAAAAAAATAAAATACATTAAAGTACAACATTAAAGAAAGTCAGCAAGGGCTTTCCTTCATTATGGGATAATAAAAAATGGTTCAACTTTTCTGATGGTAGTTGGTCAACCTGCATGAAAATCCAAAATACTCTGACTCAGCAGTTTTAATCCATTTACCCTGTGAGATCATTAGAGAAGTATAGTACAAGGACGTTTAATGGAGCATTATTCATAACAGGGAAAATATTCCATCTATAAGAGTTGGATTAAATAAACCACAGCATTCATAAAATGGAATATTCTTCAGATATTAAAAAGGCGGTGTCTAAATTTATTGACCTGGAAAGACTACCACAATTTATTGTGAAGCAAAGAATAAAACAATGCCTTGTAATATGATTTCATGTATCTACGGTTGTGTGTATATATGTATGACAATCATCAAAAATATGGGCAATAATTATCTTTAGAAGATTAGTACTTGGCATGGCTTGCCCTCTACCTGTACTTTTCTGTATTGTTTGAACTTTCTACATTAAGCATTTTTTTGAAACAACAGAAGAGAAACCAGAAAATTAAGCTTCTTCCATTTGGGGGGAGAAAAAGTCACTAATACATTTTTTTTTTAAAAAAAGGAATTTTTTCTAGAGACAGTAAGAGTCACCCTTTATTCATAGGGTGAAAATTCACTGCCATACATCAGAAGCTGCTGAGTAGAAGCAGCCTGCCTGGCTAACAGCTCCCAGCACTCCTGGAGTCATCTAGCCAGACGGGCCTGGACAGAGCTGGGCAGAGCTGCCTCCAGTTCGCCCCACCTGAGCCCACTGGACCAGCCTCCTGGGCAGCACATGCGCACTTTCCTGCTCCGTGACTCCACAAGGGGCAGGTGGAACCGCAGGTCCTAGTTCAGGGAATGCCAGGCGGGCCCTCTGTACTCGGCACGTGCTCTGTCCCGGTAGGGAATGGTGCTAAAATGAAACTTTACCCAGAGGTGATGAAAGAAGAGAGAGGAGAGAAGGCAGCCCACGGCCACCGGAAAAGACTTGGTCTAAGCACACCCACCAAATATGGTTGACCCTTGAACAACACGGGTTTGAACGGCACACGTCTACTTATACACAGGCTTTTTTTCAATAAATGTACTGGCAACTTTTTTGGAGATTTGTGACAATTTTAAAAACTTACAGACGAATGGCATAGCCTAGAAATATCAAAAAAAATTAAGAAAAAGTCGGGTAGGTCACGGATGTATAGAAGTAGATACTAGTCTATACTTACATGGGCATTAAGGTGAGTAATATTTAATATAAAAATAATAATGTGTTCATTTTCTTATGGTTTTATAACTTTGCTTTCCAAGAATTACATTACCGAAGAATATGCCTCTCTCTCTTGTAATTGGAGAAACTGTGTATCAGCCTATCATCACAGATAAGTGGGTTTTTTAAAAAGTAACATTGTTTCCAATACTGTACTATTAACGACCGTATGCCATAAAAACTGTATAACGGTTCACTCATTAGTGTATAGGCTAGGCTACTGTGAAGCAATCACATTGATTATTACACTAGGCCACCATAAAGCAATTACATTGCTTCTTCATTATCAATGCATGAATCGTTACACCTGTAAATAAATATGAATTTCTCTTTCACACTCTTTTCATTTCTGATGTCTAGTGTTAACAATATATATAACATCTACAGTGTTTTGTATCATATAAGACAATACTGATGTAGGTACTGACAGATGATTCATCTTGTAAACAGATGATGTGAACTTACAGTATTGATAAATACAGTATGGTACTGTAAATGTATTTTCTTTATGATTTTCTTAACATTTTTTTTCCTCCAGCTTACTTTAGAGTAAGAATATAGAATATAATACATGTAACATACAAGATATGTATTAATAGACTGCTTATGTTATCAGTAAGGCTTCTGGTCAACAGTAGGTTATCAGTAGTTAAGTTTGGGTAAGTCAAGTTATACATAGATTTTCAACTGCAAGCGGGGGTTGGCACCCCTCACCCCTGCATTGTTCAAGGGTAAACTGTGCTGGCAAGATTCCACTCAAGGAGCAAAGGATCTAAACAATTACCAGTTAATAGGTCCCTAATGGAGGCTGACTATGGGTCTAGAACTGTGGTACACACTACAGGTGGGTGGGGAGAAGCCCCCCTTTCAAATATTCCAAAAATTCAGGGCATCAGCAAATAAGAAAGACATTAAGCAAAAAGGCTACATAGTCCAGGGAAAAGTACGCCATCAGTAGTCTCTATGATGCAGACCAACCTCAAAGTCCAATCTCTCCAACAATTAAAGCAGCAAAGAAGAGTTTCTCTAGCAGTTACTGTTCTTCCCTCCCCTTCCCCTCCCCACCCCCTTCCCTCTCATTCTTTCCTCTCTCCCTCTCCCTCTCTCTCCTGTGCATTCTTGAATAATTCTTCATCTGTTTTAAACATGTGATTTTTTGCCATATGCAGGGATTATACCAATATGCTGACGTCTACCACGTGGCAAAAAGAAGATATGATTAGACCCTAAATAAAGAAAGGAGCGTTGCCTGGGCATTAATAGGATGTGTAAGTGTTTCTTCCCAAGAAGCAGAGTTCAGTGGTACAGCTCCAGATTCAGTTTTCATTGCTTAGTTATTGCAAAAAAAAAAAAAAAAGTTTATGAATTGCTACAAGCCATCAAACAAACGGATAGGGGTATAAATTCTTCCAAGGCACTAGTTTTTAAAATCAAACAAGACATAATGTCCGTGTTTATCAAGCAAGGGAAGACAGCCCCTGCCTTGCCAGCAGAAAGCTGACAGCAGACTGGGCCAGGGAACAGGCAGCTCTAAACTGGGTGGCCTGGCTCCAAGGACAGTACAGAGCAGGGTGAGGTCAACGCAGGCCGAGGTATAGAACAAAGACTTGCAAAGTGGAACTCAGCCTGGGCCTTGACCTCTGTTCCCTGTCCGTCCCTACACCCTGCTGGGATAAGAATCACCATCTGACCCTGGCCCAGGAGGCTTCTGAGCTCTTTTCTCAATAACTGACACACCAGAGCCTGGGGAGTAGTGCTGAGCCCCAAGCCTCAGGAAGGCACACCAGAGACTTGGGACAAGAGCATCTCAGGGCAAACGGCCACATGTGAAGGTCCTGAGTAGGGCAGGAGCCTGGTGGCTGAGTACCAGGAAAGGGGTCTCAGGACTCAAACAGGATGAGCTGGGGCTGGCGAAGCCGACAGGCCCAAATCACACCAGTCCTCACGCACCATGCCAAGGAATTTGGATTTTACCCTATGTACTCTAATCTACATTTTTAACAATCCCGACCGCTGCTGTGTGTATAATGGATCATGTGGGAGCTCAAATTTTAAGTCTTACTGAAAATCTATAGCTAAAACTCAGAATGTACTGAGGCCACAAAGAGGAGTCTTTTTCTAATTCCATTTTCCCCACGTGTCGTACAGACAAGCCCTTAGACTACACACACACACACACACACACACACACACAAAATAGGTGCTTCACTCTTTAAAAACCCACAGTACATTGTATGCTAGTCCCTTTTAGGGATTGTATTTCTCTCTGAAAGAGCAAAACAACAATTTTTATGTTTGGGTGTTTTCCCTGAGAGGAAAGGCAAAACAGAAGAGAACAGCAGGAAGAGAACATTCTTTGATAGTAAAGGGCTCCCCTTTCACTAGACATTTTGTTACAAACTAATGCAAAGTTGGCTGTTCATTGACAATAGAGCATTTTCAACTAGCTACTTACTATTCAAACCTTGATACTCTGAAAACATTTCCTCTCAAAGAGATTTTTTTTAAACAGTTGAATAAAGTTATGGAAAAATAAAAATCACTCCAAGTCTTTTGCATAGGTGGCTCTATAGAAATTAAAAATAGGAAAATAGCCACTGAAGTAAATGGTTAGTAGGAGAGTATGATCTGCATCTTTTAGGACTGGAATGCCATTGCATGATCCAAAACTCTGAAAGTACGACCACTATTTATCCAGAGCCTTCTGTTAAGCAGTTAAAGTGCTTTACAAGTATCATCCTCATAATAACCCCATAAAGAGAGGAGAGTTCGCTATAAAAGTTCATTGGGCGTGAAAACTTGGCTCAGTTATTCAACAGCTTGATCCAGAAGCAATTATTAAAATTAATTTTTAACAGCAACAAAAATAATTTGGCTGAAAGAGTAAACTAATAAGCAGTCAACTACCTACCCACGGCACATCTCCCCTACACAAAGGCTGCCGTTCCCAATACCCAGAATTATTGCTATGAATCCAGCTCCTGTAATGATGGCTCAGAGGCCTGGTGCCAGGGGCTGAATCAAAAGCACTGGACTCCATTTGATAGCAGTACTTGGTCCTCTGTTTACACTGCCTTTAAGGCCAGCACCAAATGAGCTGAGGAGGCAGCGATTTCCTAATGAATTAAGGCTGAGCAAAGAGCCATCCTTCATGATACACGTGGGATGGTCCACTAATTGCTCCAGGACAGACAGACACATCCCAGCCTCTCTTCCCCAGTGAGCTCCAACACATGCACACCTGGCAACCCTCAGGTCCTCCTGGCAGATAAGGCACCAGAAAGATGGGGTGGCTCAGTGGGGCAGGCAGTTGTGCATCAAAGTTGATGCATTTGCTGGTGCAAAGAATGCCAGTTCTCACTGGCTCTTTTCCAGGTTCTGCAGAGCAGAGGCCACAGGAACAAGGCCAAGTCCATGGAAACGACAACTTAGAGGTCATGCCTCCTTTGCCAGTCCTCTTCCTCCCTTGTGGGCTATTTCTCTCTTTAGCCATGGGTAAGTTTCCTGGATGAGAAATGAATTTAAGGTAAAGGCTGTTGATTCCATAAGACAGTGAGAAGCCTGGAAGATACACTTGGTTTTCCTGGGTCTTAATTCCAGGATTGTCCCATGTACCCTATAGGAGTGACTGAAAGTGATGAGGCAATGAGACCTTCCCAGCCTTTTCACAGCATGGTGTGGTGAGAAAAGAATTCATATTCCTGCTTTTCACCTACTGAATGTGTTATTTACACAAGTTACTTATACTCACTGAGCCTCTATTGCCTCATCTGTAAGATGGATCTAATACTCTACAGGGAGGTCGTGAAGACTGGCATAAAACAGATGCTAATTATTACTGTCTTCTGTTTACATAAAGTCAACCTTCTCCTATCATGAGTGATTTCCATCTCTCTGTGCTTGTTATTCTCAGTTTCAAATTTTTAAATTCATTTCAAAATGGACTATCCATGTCTATTTCATACTAAGAGAAAGGCCAAAGTAGTGACTTAAAACAGGCTTTGGATCAAACAGAGATGTGGTCCAAAGTCCAGTTCTCCTTCTTATTGGCTGTACATTAAAGGATTACCAGGAAAATAACTGGAAGGAGTCAACAGTTGTCTTTGTAAGAGAGCCCTGGTCAGTATCCTCCCTGGGGCCTAGTATACCCCAAGCAAATGCCACTTAATAACAACACTTCCGGGACTTCCCTGGTGGTCCCGTGGGTAAGACTCCGCACTCCCAATGCAGGGGGCCTGGGTTTGATCTTGTGTGCATGCCGCAACTAAGAAGCCTGCATGCTGCAACTAAAAGATCCCACGTGCCCCAACTAAAGATCCCGCATGCCGCAACGAAGACCCAGAGCGGGTTAAATAAATAAATTAAATAATAATAATAATAATAATAACAGCACTTTCTTTCCTAGGTCGCCAGAGAGTACTCTACAATAACTGAAGAACAGAACTTCGAAACAATGCTTGCTGACTGATGACCTGGGCGGCAATGCTATGTTAGAAACATTAGTGGATGACGGGGTTTAGCCCTAAGTTTTAAAAGCCTTCATGGGTAAAATATACCTGGACAGTCCTGGTCCTGAATCTGGTCTGGTCTCCCTCAATGCCATTGGTCAGACTGACCTGGTTTGCATGGGCACCATTTCTAGCTGGACCCCTAGGAAGCAGGGCCCAACAGATAAACGCTACTAGAACAAGTCTACCACCTTCCGTGGCTAGCGGGGCTCACCTCCACTGGGTCTCAGGAGGGTGCGGAAGGTCAAGAAAGCTCGTTATTACCCATACTCTGAACATCTGAGGCTCTGGGTAAAGCCCACTCATTTTAAGGAGAAAGATTCTACTTTTTAGCGCCACCTCCAGAATTAGAAATGCAGTCCTAAATCAGACTATTACAACTTCTTCTCAGGGTATCTAGCATACAAACATTGTTTCTATTGCAAGACTCTACCCAATTTCATTAAAAGTCTTTAAGAAATACTCTTAGGGACTTCCCTGGTGGCACAGTGGTTAAGAATCCGCCTGCCAATGCAGGGGACACAGGTTCACACCCTGGTCTGGAAAGATCCCACATGCCGTGGAGCAACTAAGCCCGTGCGCCACAACTACTGAGCCTGCGCTCTAGAGCCCACAAGCCACGACTACTGAAGCCCGTGTGCCTAGAGCCCATGCTCTGCAACAAGGGAAGCCACCGCAATGAGAAGCCTGCGCACAGCAACGAAGAGGAGCCCCGCTAGCCGCAACTAGAGAAAGCGCACGTGCAGCAATGAAGACCCAACGCAGCCAAAGATAGATTAATTAATTATTTTTTAAAAAAGAAACTCTCAACCACTGTGCCACCAGGGGAAGCCCTAGAATGATATTTTATTAGAAAGAAGTAACTACTGAATACTTAAAATATGCCAAGTATCATTCTAACCCATCCGATTATCACAAAAACCTATGAAGTATTATTATTATTTTATTTATTTATTTATTTTTGGCTGTGTTGGGTCTTCGTTTCTGTGCGAGGGCTTTCTCTAGTTGCGGCGAGCGGGGGCCACTCTTCATCGCGGTGCGCGGGCCTCCCACTGTCGCGGCCTCTCTTGTTGCGGAGCACAAGCTCCAGACGCGCAGGCTCAGTAGTTGTGGCTCACGGGCCTAGTTGCTCCGCGGCATGTGGGATCTTCCCGGACCAGGGCTCGAACCCGTGTCCCCTGCATTGGCAGGCAGATTCCCAACCACTGCGCCACCAGAGAAGCCCCCTATGAAGTATTATTAACCCCTATTTACAGATGAGGGTACTGGAGCAAAGAGACTTTAAGTAGTGTCCCAAAGGCCACCCAGCTGGGAAACGTTAGAGCTGGTTTCAAACCCAGGCAGTTTGGCTCCAAAGCCTGGCCTTTTAACCACTCAACTCGACTAGCTTGTTTTATCTTAGCTAGTCACAGTTTATAAACCAAGGCCAAGGTTCTTTCTCTACCATAAATCGTGGAAGAGCCTTTGACTGCCATCTACAATGCAGGCAGTATTAATTAACATTTCAGGAGGGATTCCTATGTAGATATTTAGGATCCCTGGTCCCTATTTCCTAAAAGCCTTTGGGAAATCCTAAAAAGCCTTTGGGGATCCTAAAATCCCCCTTCCAGATCCAAACACCCCTGGAATGTGGAGCGGCAGGGCAGGGGCAGGGGAAGAGAGTGGGTTTGCCTCAGTTAGAACCATTACAGTAAACAGAAAAGCAAATCAAAAGGACATCAAGAAAACTGAAACGAAAAATACCTGTTAGAAAGCAAAGGCAGATGAAGAAAGAAAGGAGAGACAAGAGGAGGACACATACCATATTTCCTCCCTTCCCCTGCCTCAACGCTGCATTGTTAGTTTGGCAATTAGACTAAAAACAATCCAAATGTTTGAGAAGTCATCAGGACTCAGCAGCTGACAGAAAACTCTTTTCTAAAAACAAATCCATATAGGGACTTCCCTGGTGGCACAGTGGTTAAGAATCTGCCTGCCAATGCAGGGGACACGGGTACGATCCCTGGTCCGGGAAGATCCCACATGCCGCAGAGCAACTAAGCCCGTGCGCCATAAATACTGAGCCTGTGCTCTAGAGCCCGTGAGCCACAACTACTGAGCCCACGTGCTGCACCTATTGAAGCCCGGGCGCCTAGAGCCCAGGCTCCGCAGCAAGAGAAGCCACAGCAATAAGAAGCCCACGCAACGCAACGAAGTGTAGCCCCTGCTCACCGCAACTACAGAAAGCCCGCGCACAGCAACGAAGACCCAACACAGCCAAAACTCAATCAATAATATTAAAAAAATAAAAATAAATAAAAACAAATCCATATCTGGTAGGCATTCTTAATCTGTTCTTTCATAAACTCTAAGCCCAAGATTTCAAGTTAACTTAGGACCTGCCAGACGATCTCCCATCTACAGATGAGAAGCCCTTCCCTTTGTTCAGACTAACACAAAAGAACTCAGATTGTCCAAAAATAAAAAATCCAATTTGGAGCCAAAACCTGGCACTACAATTAATAAGAACCTCTATTCTGACACAAAGGGAACCGCTCAATTGGCTCCAAAAACACGAATAACCAAGA
Organism: Aethalodelphis obliquidens; assembly: GCF_003676395.1. NCBI lineage: Eukaryota > Metazoa > Chordata > Mammalia > Artiodactyla > Delphinidae > Aethalodelphis > Aethalodelphis obliquidens. Next base: position 55,343,642 of record NW_020837948.1, on the reverse strand, counting down.
TGGTCATAATGATAGATAGGCAAGAAACACAACCACACTCCTTCCTCAGCCTGCCCTCTCTTCTCTGCCATCTAATGAGGCAACACGCCAGTAGGACCACCCAAAGGTAACTCCCCTAGATGACGACACAGAGGGAGCTCACCTTTGCAAGGCTGGTGCCAGGACGTGGGATCTGAAGGGGCCAGTGGTACTCATGCTTTCAGGACCAACAGTCACACTGTGTCCTCCAGCCCCTCACCCATTCCTCCTCTCTCCTGTTCTCCTCCTTCATTCTTCCCTCCATTCCTCTCTTCCCCACTCTCCCATTCGCTTAGCAAATGCAAACATCCTTTCTCAGGTTTTCTTTGTAGCCATTCTGACTATGGATTGCTTCTGAGGACACTTAACACAAAAATCACAAAGCCAGAAAGGGATTTTGGCAAGAATTCCAAGGCAGTCATATCCAAATTTCAGAACACCATGCCAACAGATGTTCAGCCCCCCTAATCCCTGGACTGTGAAATGACATATCCCGGAGAGAAAAGGAAAGCATGCTACAAGGAATTCAGAATGTGGGTAGCCTTCCAGCTCACCCTAAGGCAGCCTGAGGTGCACCACAGTCCTCCCCGGCTCTGCAGAAGGTAACCACCACCCTCCTTGTCAGATGACAGCCAACAGTCCCTGAGACTAGTATGATGCTCATCACTGACATCGGCATCAACAGTGACATCCTGGACGCCCACACCCCTAACAACCTGGACTTGTTTATATGTGGGCAGCTCACCCCACCCACCCGCCCAAGGTTAGGAGAACTGATCCCTGCATGTGCATTGTTAATCCTGACTCTCCTGAAGCAAACCCTGGCTTCTGGGAGAACTCATTATGCACACTTAAAATCTCAAGCATCACAAGTCTCTTCTTACGATGGTCATTATGTTATTGCCAGGCTTCTTAGGAGTGCCAGTAACTCCACATTTACAAGGACACTATCAGTTCTCTTGTAAGAAAAAGGTAAGTACAAATAATTGTATGTTTTCCCTCCCTAATTGGGTCAGCCTAAGGGATAGTCATTCTGGCTGCCCACAAGCACACAGACACGCAGCCATACTCCCAAAGATTCCATTTTTACAACCTATACTTTAATTCTGATCACCTCCAGGAGACACACCTTTTAGAGCGCATGCAACCCCAGTACTGGCTTTAGGGCAAATTGATCTAATCTTGTAAGAATAACTGAAAAGCTCTTTCAAACTGTGCCCTTCAGGGAGGTTCCAAAGAGTTGCCTTGGGCAAAGAGAGCATTAATGTGGGATAAGGCACCAGATGAAGGCAAGGGCTCTGACCCTTATCTCCAGATTAAACCACAGCAACTTCACTTTTATTTGCTGAGTAGTTGTTATTAAGCAATATTTGTTAAAATATTTTTAATGCCCGAGAGGCATCACAGTCGGCAGTGAGGCATGGCATGTGCAGTCATGATAACCCTTCAAAATTTCTTTAGAAGACCAAGAAACCACCTCTCAAGAAGCTTCTAGAATAAGCTTTATAGCACACTAGACAAAGTGGCTGATTCATTTTATTAGGGGTCATCTAAAACAACAACTGTGATAGCATCTCACATTTTGTGGGCCAGGAATCTGGGCAAGGAGCAGCTGAGTGGTGCTTCTATTCCATGCAGCAATGGCAGGGGTCGTGAGGTAGTAGATGGACGGGCTAGTCTGGAGGGTCCAAGATGGCTTCATTCACATGTCAGTGGGGTTGGCTGGAAGGTTGGGTTTACCTGAGACCGTCCCCTGGAGCACCTGCCACAATGACCATAGGGCAGACCTCTTAAATGACGGCTCGGGACTTGAAGAGCAGTGTTCCCACCATCAAGGCAAAAGTGCATGGCCTTTTATGACCCAGCCTTGGAAGTCACATGTTGACACTTTTTGTCACACTCTACTGGTGAGAGGAGTGACAAGCCCACCCAGATTCAAGGAAAGAAAGCTTGTTTTTAAAATCCAGAACCTCCCCAGCCATACTGTATGAAAAGTAATTCAAAGATTTCTGACAAAGGTACTTTGCACCGAGCCTTGAACATAATCCATTCAGAATTGCCTGTTTCGGGACGCTGAGCCTGAGAAAAAGGAAGCAGTGACTGCTTTTCAGAAAACTGGTCAAAAACAGCAGGGAAACAGCCCAGTGGTATTATCCAGACTCAATAGACAGACTTGGGGTTTAGAAATTGGCAATGAGCCCCAACTATTACCAAGAAATTCTGAACTGACAAGGCAAGGATTTGTATAAAAGCACCAATCGCTTTTCTTTTTTTTACATTCATTTTTATTACAGTTGCTTTAAAATGTTGTGTTAGTTTCTACTGTACGGCAAAATGAATCAGCTATACGTATACATATATCCCCTCTGTTTTGGATTTCCTTCCCATTTAGGTCACCATAGAGCACTGCGTAGTGTTCCCTGTGCTATACTGTAGGTTCTCATTAGTTATCCATTCTATACATAGTACCAATAGTGTATATAAATCAATCCCAATGTCCCAATTCCTCCCACCCTCCCCCCTTCCCCCTTGGACCAGTCCCTTTTCTTCATAAGGTTTTGGCCTTCAGAAACTTCTAGGAGAGATTTCACTGAGGCCGCCCTCCCTTGAGGCATAATCCCCAGTGCTTTAAACTCATTTTCTCTGAGTTATCCTTTGCAATTTACACTTGTTAGGCCTCAGTTTTTATTTTCTTTTAACTCAATCATACCCAGTAAGGCAAGATGATGTATGAGAGGACCTGGAACCCAGGTCACCTGAGGTAACAACAGAGTGAAAAGAACCTAACACTCTCACTCTAAGGCAGTGGTTCTCAGCCAAGATGATCTTGCTTCTCCCCGTTTCCTGCCCCCAGCCCACAGGGGAGAAGGGGCGGTGTCCAGAGAAGTTCGGATCTTTACAACTGGGGAGGGGGCGAGTTCTGCTGGCGTCCAGTCGGCAGAGACAAGAGATGCTGCTTAACATCCTACAATACACAGGATGGCCTCCACAGCGAAGAATGATTCAGCACAAAAATGCCCATGGCGGCAAGGTTGAGAAATCCTGCCCTAAAGCACACACTCTAATTGAGCACTGTTAGCAGTTCCCCATCATTTTCATTGTTCTTTCTCTCTCCTCTGTTTTTGCACCATGTATGTACAGTTGAACTTCTATGAGTCAAATGCACAGATGCCATGGCTCCGCTGGAATATGTCAGTTTTAAAAAAGAGTTCTGGGGCTTCCCTGGTGGCGCACTGGTTGGGAGTCTGCCTGCCGATGCAGGGGACATGGGTTCGTGCCCCGGTCCGGGAGGATCCCACATGCCGTGGAGCGGCTGGGCCTGTGAACCGTGGCCACTGAGCCTGCGCATCTGGAGCCTGTGGTCCGCAGCGGGAGAGGCCACAACGGTGAGAGGCCCGTGTAATGCAAAAAATAATAATAATAAATAAAAAAAGAGTTTTCCTCAGAGTCTGAACATCATAATTCTCATCATGAAATCATTCTTTAACTTAATTTTTAAGAGTCCCTTTTAATTTAGATGACCCAGTCACATCAGTAATACTACAGACAGGCAAACCAAAAACGAACTTTAAACAAATCAGAACTGAGGGGCTCCTGTATGCTGTGGTCTTTTGTTTCTTAAAATAATGAGCTGAAATGTTTATGCATGGGTGCCAGCGAACCCTGAGTTACAGATTAACAGCCGCTCTTTCAGGACAGCCTCTCCCATCTGTCATCTCCCAGCAGGAGAACAATGGCAACAATGACACAGACATGGCCTAATCCGACCAAACACAGCCGGTCCTCCGCCACCTGCCACCTGTCCGTAAGACAATACAGATGACTGCCTGAACAGCCCAGGGACTGACTTTCTTCCCTACAGTAACATTCACACATGCTCTGCTCGGTTCATGGCACTCATCCTTTGGTTTATACTTACAAATCAAAAGCTGTCAACTTACCAGGCAGAAAACACTTTTCATAAATTCTGAGGTTCACCTTTGGGGAACTTCTGACAGTCATTTTTATTGGGTCTCTTCCACCACAAATTTGTAAAGCTATTTCCTATTTCTAACATTAATTTTTATTTTCCTCTTAAAGTAAGATTTCAATGACACCCATCACGGCACAAAAAAACCCACAATTCCCTCAGTGAAATAAATTACATGGCTGAGTTGGCACAAACTGCAGTGTGGGCCAGGCCCGTTAACGGCACGTGATGTGTTGCCATTCTCCCAGGACAAACATAAACACTTTTTATACAATTTTTGGGTTTTGAACCCCCCTTTCCAACAAAGATTTTTGCCCCAGGAGGGAGAACCTTAGCTATCCCACACATCACCGTGGAGCGTGGCCCTCACTCCTGAGAAACACATACCCGCTAACAAATCTGACCGCAGGACTAACTTTTAAATGACGACTATTAATTTTACCTCATGTCAAAATACACACTCCTTTGATCCTTAAGGCAAAGGAAGCCCTGGGAAAGGCCAGATTACAGAAGCTGCCGGCTGAAGAAAGGGCAAGCAAGGCAAGGAGTGCCAGGAAACTCACGGGGAGCTTCAATATGAAAAGGGCGGCACCAGCACTGAACACACCACATGCCTGAAAACATCAGCTACAAAAACCGCTTTGAGCGCCTTGGCTTGAGGGGCCAACAATTCGGGAGAAACTTTCAGAGTTCTTGGATTACTTAAAGCTAACTTGCTCCTTTTTTTTTTTTTTTTTACATCTTTATTGGAGTATAATTGCTTTACAATGGTGTGTTAGTTTCTGCTTTATAACAAAGTGAATCAGCTATACATATACATATGTTCCCATATCTCTTCCATCTTGCATCTCCCTCCCTCCCACCCTCCCTATCCCACCCCACTTACTGTGCTCCAGATATGCCTTACAGAGGTTGCCTCTATAATTATAACAATTCCCTCCACTTCACAGATAAGGAAACCAAGGCCTAGAGAGATTGGTAACTTGCCTAGGGCCATGGATCCTAGGAGTGGGGAGCGGGGACTGGAACATAGGCCTGCCTGACTCAAGGCTGGTTCTGCCCCATCCCAGATCCTGCCCAAACACAGAGCCCACTCCCCCCTGTGACAACACGGGGCTGAGAAGGGCTGTCTCCCAAACACTCTCTCCTCCAAAGAGCCTGATATATAGCTCTCTAGTGTTTGTTAACTGGTAAAATATATACTTAAACAGGCTGCATACTCACCAAACAACATCTAATCCTGTGTGTTTAATCATTAACAAGTTTAGCTATAGAAACTGCCTACTCTTCAGATTCAAGGTGAGCTGGGCTGCTTGTTAGGTACAACTGGCACCCAGAAAGGACCCAGAGACACAAACCAAGACATCCTTGGGACCTGGTCTGACTGGAGGAAGAACTTGGTCCTCTCATGAAGACCCTACGGTTGAGTCCTTAAAAACAGAGGGTGATGAAACTGGGGTGATGATCTGGGATTTAATACAGGTTCTGTGGAAAGAGCACGGCAAGGGAGGAAATCACCCACAGAAAATACAGAAGGTATAAATGGAAGAAAAACAGATGGGCGCATGAAAGACTTCTCTGATTTGTGTTACAAAAACAGGAGCAAGGGCTTCCCTGGTGGTGCAGTGGTTAAGAATCCGCCTGCTAATGCAGGGGACACGGGTTCGAGCCGTGGTCTGGGAGGATCCCACATGCCGCGGAGCAACTAAGCCCATGTGCCACAACTACTGAGTCTGTGCTCCAGAGCCCACGAGCTACAACTACGGAGCGCACACACCACAACCACTACACGCCTATAGCCCATGCTCCGCAACGAGAAGCCACTGCAGATGAGAAGCCTGTGCACCATAACAAAGGGTAGCCCCTGCTCACTGCAACTAGAGAAAGCCGGTGCGCGGCAACGAAGACCCAACACAACCAAAAATAAATAAAATTAATTAATTAAAAAAAAAAAAAACAGGAGTAAGATGCTTGCAAAATAACTACAAACTTTGATTCTTACGCTCCTACTCCCTATAAAACTGTACCTACATGATTTATACCTTATTTGGGGAGTGACTAATGAATGTACATATACTATGATTTCACTTTACAATAAGAAAATCATGAATGTGAATCAATCTTCTAACTTATTAAACTTTTATAGCAAGTTGGAACCCTATGAATAGAGAATTCCATCACATTTCAGCATTTAATTTTGTAAACACGAACACTACTATATAAACCTCCATGAGCCTTTTTTTTTTTTTTGCCATTGTGGTTACGAATCCCCATAGATTGCTTAAAAAGAAAAAAAAAGAGAAAGAGAACTACTGAATTGAAACGATTATCACATGTAATAAAATGAGTAAATAAATAAACAAAAAGTATGCCTTCACCAACAGGCAGTATCAAAACACTTTTCCACTAAAAGGTTGGCTTTCTAAATCACCCTTAATAAAAGCCCAGGGCTTATAGCTGGGAAGTCAGGCACTCCCACCTCAATCTTCTTTGTACTTTCAAGAAATCTAAAGAGAATAATCAAGTTTGCCCCACGTGTAAATGAATTCAAGAAACCAGATGCTCCAAACACACTGTTTTTATCAACATATATATATATTCTTAAAAATTGAATTTCTTTCTAATTTGCATGGTTTTTCATATAAAATGTTTTGGGTTCGAGTATAATATTTACTGTTCACTTCCAAAGCACTATGCTAGCACTGAACAGCATAGGATCACAAAGAACCCGTGCCAAGGAACAGCCCCCATGAGAAGTTCAAACACCAGCCCATGCCGGCACTATCACAAAATCACTTCCCCAGGCCTGACTTTCACCAAAAAACAAAGTAATGATTAATGCCACTGTGCAAGATTAAGTTTGTTCTTTTTATTCAAGATCTAATAACTTATCCACCAGTCATCATTCTTCTTGCTGCTGTGGAGACCTGGTCAGGCCCACCTCTGGCCTGCAGAACGCCTGCCAGCTTTAGATCAATAGCCCTGTGATCTATAACACAGAGCAGAAGCCGATAACCCAGTGGGACCTTCCTGCAGGCATCCATCAGGGTTAGACCCACCAGGAGACTGGATGTCTGCTGCCTATTTCCTGAAGAGAAGCAAGGAGATGGCATGCAAAGCCAGCATCAGCAGAGGTCTGGTGAACCTGTGAAGGGACTGTGGGCTAGAACAGGTTTCCAGAAGGAACTGTGCTCTCTCCCTCGGAGGCAGCACAGAAAGTCCACCTGAAAGTGGTCAGATGCCAAGGGTTCCAGAGGAAGGACACTCACCCCCGGACATCAAGGCCACGTGGTGAAGCCTAGAGGTCAATTTCAAAAGATGCCAAATGCTCAGCCAGGCTAGGAGGCTGGGCCAGAGTGGGTGGATGAAACCAACCGAGCAGTAAACAATGACATCTCTTCAGTGATTGTGAATTCAAACAGAATATCTTGACCTTCCAAATTCTCTTTGGCAACTTTTCATCTTGAATTAATATCCTATAACTACTCTAAAGTTTAAAACTCGCTTGCAATGGTAAATCTTTCTGTGAGTTAACTGGGAGGTTAAATAAGGGAGATAAATGAAGCGCAATGCTTTGAGTTACCAGCCTGAAAGCAGCTGCGTGCCTGCCACCACTGTGGGTCTCTAGGCACATGACACCGCACGACTTGGTTTATTTACTTGGCTGGGGCCACTGACAGAAGGGCTGCAACTTTCAGAATGAGGCTGGGAGTGGTGGAGAGCCTGATTTACCGGTCAGTGCCATCTATCCGTGTGGAGGACTGAGTCCTCCTCTGGCTACAGTGCTCAAACGTATCTGGGCCTTCCGCTCATACCCACAGCACCACGTACACACGCTCACACACGTCCACCAACAGACTGCAAGTCTGATAAGCTCCAAGTAGCATGTCCCTCTTTAAAGGAAACACTGAACCACAAAAGGAAGGTGGGCTCTGGCTGTCGGGTACTGTTCTTGGGTAGAGGGGCAACTTCAAGCCCAACCTCCACAGTTGTCCTGATTCCTCCGGACTGATTGGGACCACCACCTCCGCAAGGCACAGGCTCCGCCCAACTCCACAGGGCACCCCTCACCCAGGCTACCACGTGGCATCCTGCCTCCCAGCCACCCCCAAGCCTGAGAAAGCCTGTCTTGCCATCAACTGCACCACCAACAGTAAGACGTAATCTTGCTACGTCTCCATTTTCTAACCTACCTGTAATCTCAAGAAAGCCTCAACTATGTACAAGCTACTTGACACCACTTCTTACCGACTTTTCAGCCTATAAAAGTATGTCAAAGAGCACTAGACTGGGAGTCCGAAGTCACAGCTTCATGTATATCATTCACCCGCCTAACAAGTGCACGTGAAGCACCTATTATAAAACATGCCAGGGACCAAATGTATGAAGCTGTCCAAACAAGACAGAGCTGGGGCAGAGCCTGGGCCAAGTCATTCAGTGTCTTGGACTGAAATTAAAAGGCTTGGACAAGAAGCTCTTTCAAGTCCCTCCCAGCTCTCCTATTCTCCACTCTTGGCTTTGGTGCCAAGAGGGGACTGAAGCATTCTGGAATGTTCTGCTTCCCTGAACAGATGCTATTTTTACTCCATATTCATATAGCTCAGGTTGCAGACGTGTGACTTCTCTGCACTCTGCCGAACATAAACGACTCATTTTCATCCCAGAGTTTAGGAGACTACGTGTAGCCCTAACACAGAAGGCCCACAGGCAGGCACAGCTCAGGCTCCCAGCACAGGGACCCTCACGGCCTTGTTCCTTCTACATAGAGGCAGTCTGGTTCCTTGAGATCAAAACTACAGAAAACAGGAGCAGGGCTGCCAAGGCCTCCTCACATGTTGCCTGGGTTTATTTCTTCTTCATCAGCTCACATCATTTCTGACACTGCACTTCAACTGCCTGGACACAGCCAGAAAGAAAGGCTTTTAAGAGTCACTGAAGTCCAGCCAACTTCTGATTAGCCACAGTAATGAAGGAAAAGAACAGTACATGGCCAAAGTAAGAGGGCCTCTGAGGACTGTAAGGGCAAAGATGTTTGTACAGGATATGGAGAAGCACCCGCGAAACAAGTGAAAATCTTCCTCCAACCTCCGAAATTCCCCTCAGACAATATTTCAGGAAAACACTGGCTGGAGTTCCCAAGAGCACCACACCCACCCAAAAGGGAGGCATCTATGGTCTCCATTATCAACTTGTACGGGGAAATATCGGCTCCTGAACCAATGCGGGGATAGAATTTTATAAGAACTATACAAACTGAAGCTATGATTAAATGTACTTACTAGTGGTTAAGGTTTTTATTAGCACATCTTAATAGAAGTTTTCTTGTTATTCAGAGCTAAGTTCACAAATATTAAGCAGAAATGTCTACAGCAGAGAGGGAGAAGCTGGAGACTGGAAAGCAAGCAGATATGACATAGTAAGAGTGTAAATGAAGATGGACACGGAAAAGGCTGGGCCCTGGAAATAAACCACCCAGAAGCAGTGAGGCAGACAGCTGATGCCTTGGCCTTTGTGATCATAGACACAGGCTCTCCAGACGTTACTCAACACTTTACCTAGGACTGTTTCATACATACAAAGAGTCCTTCCCATCCTGCCCTCTCTCCAACCTCCCCCAACTCCCACCTCCCTTGCCCTGCCCACCTGGACCACTCTGCTCACCCTCAGAAAGAAACCAGGCTGCCTTGGGGAATGGTGCCAGCTGGTGGCTGGTATAGAGAACTATCTATCGATCACCAAGCTTTTCTCTCCCCTCTCCTGGAGGACTCTCTACCATTCATCCCCTATTCCTCTTTCCGCGGTTTCTTCTCATTACCATCACAAAGGGCTGAATTTGAAAGTCAGAAGTCCAGGGATAGAATCCCAGATCCCCCACTTCCCTACCCAGAAAGGGCAAGTCACCTCTCTCTGCCTCGCTCCCTTCTCTGTAAACATGGACAGAAATACCTGCCTACCCAGCAGGGTCTTTAGGAAGCAGCAGAAGTGCAAGTACACCGTGAACAGAACAGGGCTCATCAAACAGGAAGGCACAGCCTCCCCCCGTTCTGCTCTCTCCCCGGCACCTGAACACTGCTCAGCTCGCTCGCGGGAATTCCGGGGCCATCATGCTCTGAAGCAGTGACCTCGACAACAGATGACTGGCAAGCCTTCCTCAGAGGTAAAGACACCGTCCCAGCTCCGAACGAGCTCTCTTGTCGGCGGATGTCTGTATTTTCAGTGTGAATGCCATGTTCCTGAGTAACAGGCCAAGTGGTCCATCAAGACCTGTATCAGCTGGTTTGAAGTCGCTAACTCATTTGCAGCAGGAGAAACTCTTTTCCTGACCACAGTGCCCTAAATGATCACTGGGCCTCCCAAGCCCTCCCCAGTGCTATTGAAATCGGGGCTCTAGGTTTACCAGGAGGCAACTGGCCAGCCCCTGTGAGGCTCTGCTCCATCCCCAAATGCCATCGCCCTGTGATACAGATCTTAAAGGGGCTAATGAAATTATCTCCTCTGCCTTTTATTCCTCCGTAACAACCACAAAATTTGATAAGAATGACCCCCTGCTCCTCTAATTTAAGGCCTATTTTATTACCTTCAACCCTAATTCTCTCTCTTTTAAATGGATATGAGACCCTGAAGACCCCACAGGCCAACGGGATTAGTAATTGATGGCTTCCTCCTGGCCGGCTCTCCAGAGGGCGCTTCTGCTTCCCCCCTCGGGTGGGGTCACAATCAGTTCAATCTTCATGCTTCAGAGACATCCCCTTTGAACAGGATCAAATGTCCCCCCACCCCTGCCTGGTGCTCCGCTCAAAGGAGCAGCAGCTGCTTCCCACTCAGAGCAGTAATGTCAACTCAGCCAGAAAGGCAGAGGCAAGAGGAGGAGGTCGGCGTGGTTAATTGTCCACCAGGCTCAAACGCAGGCCCACTCAAACCAGCACCTGGGAGGGCTGATCGCCCCCGTAAAATGCAAGGTGCACTTTGAACCCAGGAACAAGGAGGATGAGAACTATCTTCCCCGGCCTGCTGGGACTGGATGGAGCTTCAGCTGTTTGTTTTCTTTTTCAGATTGTAGCCATAAAGGGTAGAAGCACTTCTCTGCAGCAACCCCAGGCAGGCACATAAAACACAGGCGAGGTGAGCAGCAGGGCTTGCCCACCAGGAAATAAAGGAGAGGAGAGATAAGCATCCGTGGCATCAGTCTAAAGGGAGCCAGCGAAGGCTGCCTCTAGCTTTGAAGAAGGAACCTGAGAGAAGAGAATTCCGAAAGCCTCAGAAACTGCTCCTTCTAAGAAATGCTCTCTAGAGAAAAGGAAGCATTTAAAACGCAGGGAATTTACTCTTTCTCATTAAGAGATGGAAGAGAAAATTTTTTCACTCTTTTGCCTATTTGAAAAAGTTACTTTTATTATCTAGTTATCTGAAGAGCTCCTTCCAACTCAGATCCATAATAATTGTAAAAAGACTCTTAAGAAACAGAAAATAGTCATTTTGTAACTGAAAGAGGACATGAGAGTGATCAAAACAACACCTACAGGGGGCTTCCCTGGTGGTGCAGTGGTTAAGAACCCGCCTGCCAAGGCAGGGGACACGGGTTCGAGTCCTGGTCTGGGAAGATCCCACATGCTGCAGAGCAACTAAGCCCATGCGCCACAACTACTGAGCCTCAGCTCTAGAGCCCGCAAGCTACGACTACTGAAGCCCACGTGCCACAACTACTGAAGCTTGCGTGCCTAGAGCCTGTGCTCTGCAACAAGAGAAGCCACCGCAATGAGAAGCCCGCCCACCGCAACGAAGAGTAGCCCCCGCTCTCCGCACCTAGAGAAAGCCCGCGCACAGCAACGAAGACCCAAAGCAGCAAAAATAAATACAGAAAAAAAAAAAAAAAACCCCAACACCTACAGTCCTTTTGTAAAGCACAAGCCTAAGATACTCCATTTAAAACCAACGTTCCCTGGAAACAAGTACTTCTAAGTTTTTCTTTCACATCAATATCAAAACTCCCATAGTAGATAAGACAAACCAGCCATCAAATCACAGCTGACAAGTGACGTGATCAAAGTAGAAAGTGGTTCCCAAATTATGTGTCAACTGTGTTCTGGAAGCAGAAAAAAGCAAACTCTTCCCCAGAGATGTCAATACCTGGGTGCAGCTTTACAATGAAACTTGGAAACCGATTTTGGAGATTTTGTTTCTTCTTTAAGAGAAAGATAAGATAAAGGCTCACCTGAAGCTGAAGATAAAGGCTTCACCCGGAAAAACCATACACCTAAGGGGGGACGTGCCACTTTGCGTGTGTATCTGTCAGCAGCTGCAATCTGAGTTCCCACTCATTTCAGCAATAAAGGAACTGGCTGGTCAGAGACCAGCGTGCTAACGACACTGGAGTCCGGGACCAGCAGACCAGTTGCTGTGTCTGCTAGCTGCCTTTGCTCTGATTGCTCCCAAATGTCTGCCCTGGATACAAGGGGGCCCATGCTGGACAGTGTCTTTGGATGAAGGCCAAGGCTCCAAAATGGCTATATCAAACACACACACACAGACACACACATGCTCGCGCACCCTGATACGCAATTTCACTGCTGCTGGGGCACTAGCAGTTCTTAGTACAGCTGTTCTTTAGAAACAGTAAACATTCAATTGAAGGAAAGAAGAACACCACATTAGAAATCCAAAACAAAGTTCAGAAGCTCTAAGGAAATTCAGGAACTACATCACTTCTTGGACTTTCTAATGAGGATGACGTGGGGTTGTCAAGATTCAGTGAGAGAGCTCTGTGAAGTGTGCCCAAACGCACACTGATGTGTGAGATGCCCTGAGTGGAGGGGGACCAGCTCAGTAATTTGATGACTTAACCTGCCTCATTTTTTTTTTTCTAACCAGATTAGAATTGTTATCATAAAACAGGAAGCTCAGAGAATCAGAGATCTCCTAGGAGCTCAGTGAGTGGCCCAATTATTATCAGTCGGGAAGTACTCCCCACGTGTTTGGCGGCATGAAGACCAGACATACTCACCACCTTGCACTCAGCTTCTGCAGGCATGGTACAACAGAAGACAGCTGGTAATATCTCAAATTCCAGAACCTACTAAAAAGCTAAAACTCACTCATATATTAACATCTGGGCTTTTAAACTGTAATTTTCTTCGTTTATTTTTCAAGTATGATAGACAAAATGGAGTCCATGGAGACTAGAAATCCCTGGCCAAAGCTGAAACCCTCCCTCTACCCAAGCCCTACGAAACTTTAAGATGAACAGGGTCAGGGGAGAGTCAAATTTCCTCTACTGCTTTGCCTTTCACTAACTTCTCCTTCAGGCAGCTCTCTGGCTGGGCCTCAGCACCAAGCAGAAGAAACCATGGAGACGTGACCGCTTCTTTTATGTGAGACTAGTTGGCTGGTACTTCTACTAAGTTGTGGAAAGCACACCCAGAAACCAGAAAACAACTTCTTTCTCTTTGCTTTCATGCTGCACACACCCAAACAAAGCAAATGGAAAGGCTGGACAATGGGTATCATTCATGTAGAGGCAGGATAAGAAGGCAGGAACGGGGGCTTCCCTGGTGGCTCAGTGGTGAAGAATCCACCTGCCAATGCAGGGGATGCGGGTTTGATCCCTGGTCCGGGAAGATCCCACATGCCGCGGAGCAACTAAGCTCGTGTGCCACAACTACTGAGCCTGCGCGCCTAGAGCCCGTGCTCCGCGACAAGGGAAGCCACAGCAGTGAGAAGGCTGTGCACCGAAACGAAGACCCAACGCAACCAAAAATAAATAAATTTTTTTTAAAAAGGCAGGAACAAACACTCAAGACTGCATTCTCCTGTGTGAATGTGGTCTTTAATCAGATTGAAGTCCCTCCCACCCCACCTCCACCCTGGCTTCTGGGAACTCAGTCACCTGTCAATTCCTAAAAGGACCCAGGCCCCATTCTGGCTCCAGATTCAGGTGAACCATTGCCCTGGGGGTTGCTACTCCCAACCCACAGGATGAAGCAAAATGGCATCAAGCCAATCAGTGTGTCTCTGAAAGATGCCAGCATACTAAGACTACAGGGGAAATGGAAATGCATGATTTAAAAGCTTTTATTAAAATTATTTAAACTTAAACTGTGTTTTAGGAACAGTTTTATTTCCTCTGGGTTATAAATTGGTCAAGTCAATTGTTTGCTCCCTTACTGCCATACATTTGGTTTTACACGTTCAATCCTGGGGCTGCCCAAGACTCCCAGGGGCTGGCAGACAGATGTCTCTCCCGGGACAGCCAAGGGGGCTGGTGGCTCAGGGTCCCAGGCTGTCAGTTAGCACCTTACTGACAATGACACAAAAGTTCCCGATTTCTCATCCTTTTCAATAGTGGTAAGAATCTAAACTCCTGCCGACTTCACATATTATGGCGCATTCTCAATTACCCGTGGTAATGGGAGCAAGCAGCCATGTCATTAATCCAAAAAGGCACTCTACACATCAGCTCACTGGCTTAGGAATACATTATCATTTTTTTGTAGCTGTGCCTCAGTTTAGTTTACTAGGGCTTTTTTTTTTTTTTTCTCCTCAGATGAACATTCACTCATTTACTGAAAGTCTGTTCCATGCCAGAAACCATGCGAGATTGGAGATGGTAGCAAAAAGAACTCACGCTAGGGGAAAAGACGTGTACAAACAAGTAAGTAAAGCTCACCACGGGCATGTGCAGTGTGCTGTGTCAGCAGAGGGGCAGCGATTCGTTCCGCTGGAAAGCTGGGAAAAGGCTATGCTCCCAACACCCTCTCTTTCAGACAGTTTGTAAATAACAAGTGAAATGTTGGCTGAGTCTTAAATGAGGAAAAGGAATTCTAAAGCACCAACTCAAATGGAGAGGTGAAGGTGCCCAGCAAAAAGGAAAGAGCGTTGGGCACTGAGACGGGCAGCAACATCCAGGAGAAAGCCAGGCCGGTCAATAAACACCTTCACCCAATAACTCAATGGGGCAGGTAACCACTTTACACCTTTCTTTTTTTTCATTTTTTTTATTTTTTTGGCTGTGCCAGGTCTTAGTTGCAGCACGTGGGATCTTTTTTTTTTTTTTAGTTGCGGCATGCAGGATCTTTTAGTTGCAGCATACGGACTTCTTTAGTTGCAGCATGCTGACTTCTCAGTTGTGGCACGCATGTGGGATCTAATTACCCTGACCAGGGATCGAACCCGGGCCCCCTGCATTGGGAGCACAGAGACTTACCCACTGGACCACCAAGGAAGTCCCTTTACACCTTTCTTAGAGGAGCTGCCACCCTATATTTAAGGATTTGCTTTTTAATGCACGAGAACTTGGGGTGGTTATCAGAATGCATCGCATGGCTGGAGTTTTCCCACAACCAGCCTCAACATGAAAAGATCCAGGAAGCAACCCCTTACCTGTACGAGGAGGAGCTCCTTGAGATGCAAAAACCACAGGCCAGCTGTGAACTCAAGAGTCTGCTTCCCAGTTTACCTGAAAAACAACAGGAAAGGGCCATTTCTGTTAACTTGGAATAGCCAGTCTTTTAACAGCCCCAGTAGAGACCTGCAGACACTGCCTAAGGCTCCTTGGTCTCAAAGCAGAAAACCTGGCCAGCGTCACTTGGCCAAGGGGTTGGATCAGAGAAGTGGGTGAGAATCCTGGTGTTTAACTCGGAGGGTAATGGTAAGCCAGGCACTTAATCTACCTGTGTCTTGGTTTCCTCCCCGCCATAGCTATCTCACAGAATGATCAAGAAGGCCTTCGATATGCCGGGCACCATGCCAAGCCTGGAGTCATGTGAATGACCATGTCATGGGTTCCCCGCCCTCTGGGAGCCGACAGTCCACAAAGACAGAGAAGTAAATGGGTGGTAATCATGACCTTGACACAACTGAGAGAAGCTGAAGTGAGGAGAATACAAGGTGACATGGAGCCTTTGCAGAGGCACCAGCTGACCCCAGAGAGGTCAAAGGGAGCTCCCCAGAGCAGGTGATGGCTAAGCTGAGGTCTGATAAGCAAGAGGTGGCCAGACTACGAGCATACCAGGCAGAGGAAATAGCAAAACGGGTGCCCAGGAAGCAAGAACATAGTAAGCTGACAAGAAAAAGGAGTATTTCAGAGGCCGAGAGGGAGACTGGCAGTCGTTTTAGGAGAGTTTGGACTTTCTCTTAAGGCCGATGGCAAGCCCGTGAAGGGTCTCCTGTAGGAGAGTGGCGTGGTCCAGAAAGTTTTCTGCAACATCAGAGAGAAGGGATTGCAAGGGGGCAAGGAATGCCCCCCTCAGCTACCCCAAATGCCACATCCCTGGTCTTCTGTGGGAACGACCAGGAGAGAAGGCCCCAGGATAAGAAGACAGGGCTAGGGCTCCCTCCAGTGAACCACAGCTTCTCAACTACAGGTTCCTCCGGCATTAAGCGATTCCACCCAGGCAGACACGCCATCAGGAGCAGAGTCTGCCTGTGCCAACACACCCTCCTCCAGAAGGTGGAGAAGTGCCTGGTGTCACGGTGCTTCTCAGCTTGTGCTCCCCAGACCAGAGGCATCAGTACCACCTGGGAACGTGTTGGAGATGCAAATTCTCGGCCCACCCCAGACCTAGTGACTCAGAATCTCCGGGAGTGGGGTCCAGCCAGTGTGTGTTTTAACCAGGCTCCAGGTGATTCTGATGCTCCCTAAAGGCAGCAAGCACTAAGTGGGGGAAATGCCAGCATGGGGGTGGCAGTGAGCAGAGTACGGGGTACAGAGATAGCCCCGTCTGATACCCCAACAGCACCTCCGTGCTCAAGGCCTCACACTCTACAGGGACTGTGATGTCCATTTATGCTTAAAAGGAAATACTCAAAGCTTTTTTGGGGGTGGGTTTTTTTGTTTGTTTGTTTGTTTTGGGTTTTTGGGCCGCACCGCGAGGCATGCGGGATCTTAGCTCCCCAACCAGGGATCGAACCCGTGCCCGCTGCAGTGGAAGTGTGGAATCTTAACCACTGGACCACCAGGGAAGTCAACACAATGCTGTTTTTATCGATACTTAGAAATGATGCTAGCCCTGTGGACCATGGGGAAGAGTACACGGGCCCACCTCTGGAGTGGGGATGTAGTACTTCGGGAGAATTTCATTTCCCTAAGAAATGCCCCATCCTTTTCTGTGGCCCTCCTTTATTTCAGAATAGACAAAGGAAACTCCAGCTTCAGGAACAGGGACAATGTTTCTCCTCCCCCCCCCAGATACAGAATCTGACCACTCCAGAAAAGAAACAATGAAGCCATCCAGAAAGCTCCCGTGGTTTCATTGAAGGGTCAAGTTTCTTTCTGGAGTGGGTCAGTTTGTAAAAGTTCCCAGAGTTGTGGTCCCTGGGATGTACGTGTGTGTAACTTCTCTGTTCGTCAAGCAGTGGCAAAAAGACTCTCCCCACCATCTCCACGCTATTCTGAAAACACCCTAGACCACTCAGACAAGCTTCAGCTGGACACCAGAATGGCCAAATTCAGAGTTTCTTTCAGCCAGCTAAGAGCTGAGAAATTCTTTAAAATGTAAATATTTTTTTCAGCTATGAGAGAGAAACCATGCCCTAAAGCACTTTCTAGGTGGCATGAGGTCTCAGAAGAGTCAAGCCCTCCTCAAAACTGACCGGGAGGGCTTCCGTGGTGGCGCAGTGGTTGGGAGTCCGCCTTTCGATGCAGGGGACACGGGTTCGTGCCCCGGTCCGGGAAGATCCCACATGCCGTGGAGCGGCTGGGCCCGTGAGCCATGGCCACTGAGCCTGCGCGTCCGGAGCCTGTGCTCCGCAACGGGAGAGGCCACAACGGTGAGAGGCCCACATACCACAAAAAAAAAAAAAAAAAAAAAAAAAACTGACTGGGAAAAGGCCCTTAGTGGAGAAGGAAAGGTTTCTGCTGCTGGCCAAGTTCTCCTGATAAACAGGTAAAGAAACTGGATCATTTCCTGAGCTTCTCTCTCAAAATTAAGTAGACTAAAAAAAAAAGAGCAACATAATCCCAAGCACAATTACGGTGTTTAACCTTAACTTTCATATCTAGATCACCTGGCTTTTCATTACAACTGGTCAGGTATATGTGAAATGGCCACACTAGACAGAAAGAAGTATGCCAGATGCATCATCAAAGATATTAAAGCCCCTATTACACAGCGTGCACGTGCAAACACACACACACACACACACACACACACACACACACACACACACACA